>NC_132781.1:101467173-101767263 GCF_048418805.1 Vulpes vulpes | reverse complement strand
CAAGCAATGTTGTCAGTTCCTTTCTGTCACAAACATTTGGCTTATTTGACAGAGCCCAATCCTAATGAACCATTTTATTTTATTTTATTTTATTTTTAAATTTTTTTATTTTTATTTATGATAGTCACAGAGAGAGAGAGAGGCAGAGAGACACAGGCAGAGGGAGAAGCAGGCTCCATGCACCGGGAGCCCGATGTGGGATTCGATCCCGGGTCTCCAGGATCGCGCCCTGGGCCAAAGGCAGGCGCCAAACTGCTGCGCCACCCAGGGATCCCCCTAATGAACCATTTTAATATAGCTCTCTCAAAAACTGTTATACAGGATATGGAGAAAAGGGAACCCTGTGTACTGTTGATGGGAATGCAAACTGCTATAGCCACTGTAGAAAACAGTATAAAGGTTCCTCAAAAAACTAAAAATAGAAGTATGATATGATTCAGAAATTCCACTTCTGGGTATTTTTATCTAGAGAAAATGAAAATACTAATTCAGAAGGATATGTACACCCCTTTGCTTATTGCAGTATTATTTATTATAGCTAAGATATGGAAGCAACCCAAGTGTCTATTGATAAATGAATAGATAAAGAAGATGTGGTATACACACACACACACACACACACACACACACACAGTGGAATATTACTCAGCCATAAAAAAGAATGACATCTTGCCATTTGTGACAATATGAATGAAACTAGAGGGTATTATGCTAAATGATATAAGCCAGATAAAGGCAAATACCATATGATTTCACATATATGTGGAATCTGAAAAACAAAAGAAATGAACAAATAAGTAACAACAGAGAGAAATAGACTCACAAATACAGAGAACAAATTAGTGGTTGCCAAAGGATGGGAAGCCCTAGGGGGCATGGGTGAAATGGGTGAAGGGGATTAAGAGTTAAGAACTTGTAATTATAAATTAAACAATCCTGGGGATGAAAAGTGCAGCATAGGGAATGTAGTCAATAATAATTGTAATACACTTTATTGTGTAACCCAATAATATTGTAATACACTTATTTATCATGATGAGCTTTTTGTAATTTTGTAATTATTGAATCACTATGTTGTATAACTGAAACTAATTTAATATTATGTGTCAACTATATTTCAATTAAAAATAAAAAATTTAAAAAAGAAATTATAATAAAAAACTGATATATAAAGCAGAAAATATATGGATATTTTGTATTTATTCACTAAATATTTATTAGATTCCTACCATGTTTCAGGAACTGTTCTTTATGCTGAGTATTAGAAGAAGGAAAAAATAAGCAAAAAATCTGTCATCATGGGGTTATATTCCAGTTTCGCAGAACATAGGAGATTTAGATAGTAAATTTTACAATTAAATTATATATATAAAATATAAGAATCAGATATAACATTCATATATAACATACATATATAAAGCTTGGGGATATGTACATATAAGATATGAACACACATATGCTCACACATAGAGATTCGTATCCAAATCCATTCAAGTGACTATAAATATCTATGAAAATCAGTAAATGTCACTGTCATTCTATTATACAGTCTATATTTCCAGCTATGGTTCATTACAACCAGAAAATAAATGGACAGTCAAAAATAACTCATCACTTGGAAATTAAGAATACTGTTCTATATACTTCACGTGTAAAAACTAAAACTATAGACAATTAAGAAATAAATAACAATGAGAATACTTTAATATCTATGAAAAAGGGAGAAAGCAGTGCTCAGAAGAAAATCTATAGATTTAATCGTGTTTACTAGAAGGAAGGAAAGACAGAATGGAAGTAGGGAGAACAGTGAACAAGGGATTGTTGTAGGATGTATGAGGGGGTCTTCATTGTTTCGGGGGAAGATGTTGAGAGGTGTTTGGATATGGGTTAGATTTGGTAGAAGTGCTGAGTGAGTCAGTGAGGGCAAGAGAAAGCCTTAGCCACTGTGTGATAACATTTCAATGAAATGAACTCCAGCCTATTTGACAAACATTTGGGATTTAAACTCCCCTCTCTCCCCTCCTCCCATTGGAAGAGAAAGGCTTTATTTCAAACTGAAGGAGTTTCAGACATCAGTAAGAACACAAGTAAATCTTTGAAGGACGACAAGGAACAGAAGTCTCCTGAGATAACTCAATACCTACTTGTAAGACCTATCCTGAAGTTAACTGGGCTTATTTCTTTCAGGATGTGATGTGGTCATCATGGTGGCTCAGGAGGTGGGAAACAGGGATAGGGCAATGGGTGGATGCTGGTGGCAGAGAAAGGGAAGTGACAACTGACTGATGGGCAGATGCACAATTAGCCCTTCCCTGTCCCCTGTATGGCTGGAGCAGGGGTGCATCCAGCCATGGCTCTCTGAGATTTAGTGTCTGTGAACAATTTTCTGGGTGGAGCCTTCCATGAATTCTCCCTGGAGGAGAAAAGGAGGGCTTTATTCTCCCTGAATACTGCTTTCTCTGCCTTTTGTCCCCATCTCTTGCCTGAGTACATACAGGTCACCTGCTCTTCTAGGCCTCTCTCCTTCCCCTAGAAACCTCCTAAGTGTGTACTCTTGTTTTCTTGCAAATTTACATTATTTTAGTCAGTATCAAATAATTTTCCATATTAAAGCCTCACTGATAACTGTGTAAGAATTGGTCTTTGGGGCTGGAGCATGAGGTTCTAATTCAGATGTTGCTACCCATTGGCTTAGTGACATTATTTGTCTTCCTGTGCCTCAGTTTATTTATCTGTTGCTAATGGAGTTAAATCTTGGATTCCCAGCCAGTATCACAACTTGGAATAAAATCTCTCAGAAAGAGATGTTTTGTTGGAAAGCATCCCATTTCTTAGTATGATGGTACTGTAACCCTTTTCAACAAATTTGGCTTGTTTTGATTTTCTTCCAGTTTCTACCCACAGTGCATGATTTTTCCAATCTGAAAAGTCTAAGTGTAAAAATGTAGGGGAGGGGAGAGATGATTACAAAGCTGGTTTGGGAAAAATGCTTGGAAAATAAATTTTTAAAAGGAGAGAAAAACTCTAGCTTTTCATTGTTTAAAGGAGAACAATTCTGAAAATAACTATTCTTGTGTCATTTCTAATCTATTTAGCTTGTACATCAAATAACTCAGGGACCAGCTACACTTACAACCAAAAACTTCTATCTGAGAAGTCTTTTTTTCTTTTAAAAGAACACCCAGAACATTTACATTCATTAAAGTACTTAGTACCAAACTAGAAACTATTTCAACAGTAGTTCAACATCTTTTCATTTGTTTTATCTCTAGGATTATGTTTATCCCAACCTCAGATTGGATCCTTATATCTTTAAGATCATCACTGTGTTCAGAGCATGTTAAAAATGCATTTAACTGATTTATTTCGCTTAGCATAATACACTCTAGGTCCGTCCATATTATTGCAAATAGAAGAGTTCATTCTTTTGGTTGGCTGAGTACTATTCCATTTTATATATAAATATATATTATATATATTTAATATATATATAAATTTAATGTATATAAATATATATTATCTATTCTTCTGTTGATGGACATCTTGGCTCTTTCCATAGTTTGGCTATTGTGGACATTTCTACCATAAACATTGGAGTGCATGTGCTCCTTTGAATCACTGTTTTTGTATTCTTTGGAAAAATACGCAGTAGTATAATTGCTGGGTTTAGGGTACCTCTATTTTTACTTTTTGAGGAACCTCCTTATTTTAACTTTTTGAGGAACAGAGTGGCTGCACCAGCTTGCATTCCCACCAACAGGTTAGAGGGTTCCTCTTTCTCCACATCCTCACCAAAATCTGTTTTTTCCTGAGTTGTTAATTTTAGCCATTCTGACTGATAAGAGGTGGTATGTCATTGTGGTTTTGATTTGTATTTCCCTGATGATGAGTGATGTTGAGCATTTTTCCATGTGTCTGTTAACCATTTATATGTCTTCTTTGGAGAAATATCTATTTATGTCTTCTGCCCGCTTCTTGATTTCACTCATATTGTGGAATTTAAGAGGCAAAACTGATGAACAGGGGAAGGGAAGGAGGAGCAAAATAGAGTAAAAACAGAAAGGGAGACAAACCATAAAAGACTCTTAACTATAGAGAACAAACTAAGGGTTGCTGGAGGGGAGCGGGGGAGGATGGGGTAACTGGGGGATGAGCATTAAGGAGAGCATGTAATGTGATGAGCACTGGGTGTTATATGCAACTGATGAATCACTAAATTTTACCCTGAAATTAATAATACACTACATGTTAACTAATTTGAATTTAAATAAAACCATAAAACCATAAAACCATAAATAAATAAATAAGCATTTGGTTTCACAGTGACACAGGAAAGAGGAAACCCATCTGTAGTCTTTGTTTCCTTACTTCAGAGTAAAACAATGTGCTCTTTAGAAACTATTAAGTGCATGAAGAGTATTTTGGAATTTCTTGCCACCATCTGGAACCCTTTTATTAGGCAACTCTCAGTAAAATGCAGACGTGAATGCATGTTTTTTTGCATTATTTCCACTTTCCCTAAAGAGAGGGTGATGGGAAGTATTTCTAGTTGAGTCGTGTTCTGAACATAGCACGTTGTGATGGCAGAGAGACATTGACATTCACCTCAGGTGTTTTCCACTAAATTTTTGTGTCTACTTTCCACTTTCCTTAACTTTTCATCTCTCTTTTTTTTAAAAAAAGATTTTGTTTATTTATTCATGAGAGACACACACAGAGAGAGAAAGGTAGAGACAAAGGCAGAGGGAGAAGTAGGCTCCTTGCAGGCACCCCGATGCGGAACTTGATCCTGGGACCCCAGGATCATGCCCTGGGCTAAAGGCAGGCACTAAACCACTGAGCCACTCAGGGATCCCTCTTTCATTCTTTCTTTTTTTTAAAGAATTTATTTATTTATTATGTATTTGAAAGAGAGGGAGAGAGAGAGAGAGAGTGCACAAGTGGGAGAAGAGCAGAGGGAGAGGGATAATTCCAAGCAGACTCCCCACTGAGCGTGGAGCTCCATGTGGGGCTTGATCTCATAACCCTGAGATCATGATCTGGGCTGAAATCAAGAGTTGGATGCTCAACCTACTGAGCCCCCCAAGCACTCCTTCTCCCTTGCTTCTACTTACATTGCTCATAGGTTGGAGATGGGGAGGAGATGATAATGTTCAGGGGCCGCACAGTCTGACTCATACTCCAATAGCCGCAGTATTGCCTGATGTGACCCCACTGTCTCAAGCCAGTGCTGGGAGGTGCTGTGTTTTTCTACTCTACTATGGAGTCAGGTGAGCCTCTTCCATGTTCCCGCCAGAGGAGTATGGGAGAAAAACAAGGTATGACAAAAAAGGTGTTTCCTTACAAATTCCTTGTGTGTGGCAGACTGCAACTGTTCAAGGCTGGAATTTCTTTGGGATCTAGCCACCATTCTCTCTCCCTCAAGGTTTACATATTTATCGATGTTTTTATTCTGCCTCTCATCTACCAGGTGGGCCAAGGAGCCATGTTTGTGCTACAAGATACCATCATCTTGGATGTGGTCACTTTGACCAGAGTAGACACTTTACCCAAACAAAGCTCACCTAACCGGATTCTTCCTTAAGAAAGAAACAAAAGACAGAGATTGGGAATTCAGACCTGGGTCAGGTAATCAATGGTGGGATGATGATAAAGTAACCAAGCACAAACTCTTGCAAGCAGGGTCTTTGGAGTACGCTGATCACTGCCTTTTCCCAAGTCCTGAGGGTTCCTGGGGTTCCTGAGACTCTATGAGCTTTTCTAGTATACTACCATTTTCTCCCCTAAGCTGGTTCAAGCTGATTTTCATTACTTGCCAGCAAGAGAACGTCATCTAACAGAAGGTAACTGCCATCACAACATTCCCAGTTAGAAATTAGGGCCAGAACTGAGATGAGTGGCAGTAGTAATAGAGAGGGAGTGATGGATTCAAAGTAATGGAACCAATATTGATAGAACTTGGTGGCAATTTGGTATGGTTCAGTGTAGTTTTGCCTGAAATAGAAGTCATGATTTTTAAGATGCTCTGTGGGAGACAGAGCCAGGAAGCAATTCATGTGCCTAACATTTATTCCTTCCAAATCTAATAGATTTAATTACATGATAACTGTTTCACTCGATTTCATTTTTTTGGAGCACAGTGACTGATAAGGTTTTTTCCCCCCTTTAACTTGGCTGAACATTTCTTAAAGCTTTATGGCACAGAAGGATTACTGAACCCACGGCTAATCCTAAAACTGCATTTGTTCTAATACTATCTATCCTTAGGGAAACATGGTTTCTAGAGAAGCAGAATTTTTTTACTGAAGACTTCTGAGTGGTATAGTCTGTACCGAATCAAGGTTCCAGCTTTAAGAGCAGGGGTTGCAGTGGAGGTGCTAGAAGGTTCTACATGGGGCACTGCTCTGGCTCTGAGAGCCTCATCTAAGAAACCCCCACCCTAAATGAATGCAAATTTGTTTGACACCCTCCAGATCACTCCTGTTTCTCATAGATGCTTCCGGGACAATGACTATTTTGCTTTTCAGTGCCTATGATGCAACAATGTGCCTTCAGTGCTGAACAGCCAGTGTGCAAGGCTGCTCACGGGCAATCAGCTAGATCCTAAGCTGCACCCTCTCTCAGAGCGCTGCCCTGGGGGAGGAATGACCAGGGCTTCCTCACACCTGGTACAAGACCCAGAATGCCTCTCCCTCTTGTCCTTAGAAAAAACATCCCTTGCAGAACTCTGGTTATTAAAACACCCCGTGTGGATTTGCCTCTTTGTCCCTCCCCCCACACTGTAAACAAGTCGAAGCCTGAGACTACAATATCCTAGCCCCCCAGCAGCTAACTCATCACAAATGATTAATGTTTATTTGGACTTACTCTTTCAGGGCTAGGCCACAACTCCTGGAAGGTGGGCAGCTGGTGGAAGGAAGTAGAGCCATGGCCCCAGGAAGTTTACATGTATTGCCTCGTGTATAGATATGCTTTTTAACATGGGAGATTTAGGGGCACCTGGGTAGCTAAGTCAGTTAAGCATCTGCCTTTGGCTCAGGTCATGATCCTGGGGTCAGTTCTGGGATCGAGTCCACATCTGGCTCCCTGCTCAGCCAGGAGGCTGCTTCTTCTCTGTCCGCCCCCCACCCCCCACTGCTTGTGGTCTCTGGCTCTCTCTGTCAAATAAATAAAATACTTAAAAACAAAAAAAACATGGGAAGTTTACATATACATATAGTCTTGGGCACTGCGATGGGTCTCCCCCATTCCTTTTCCATTTCTTTCTTCTCTTCTTTCTCTTTTTCCCTCTTTCTTGGGAGGGAAAAGCTTGGGAAAGATGAGGTAATTATGGGTCTGTGTAGAACAGAAGGTGAAAGGACTCGGTCCCTCCTCGGGTGGTTCTGGGCTGACAGGGGTCCTTGTGTGTGATCCTGTTGAGGGCCCTGGGGAGACAGGGAGAGCGGCTTCCTGTGGCCTGTGCATGATGTAAGTAAGGCAGAATGAGAATCTTCCCGAGGGCTGGTCTTGTGGCGTGGGGTGTGGGTGACAGCCTCCCCGAGTCTTTTCCTGCCTGCTGGGCCCTCCACCCAGCTCCGCAGCTGCCAGCCTGCGTCTTCTGTCTCCCGTGTCTGCTGCTCACCGGCTAATAGGTGATTATCTGGTCTGCGCCTTGTGGGGCCCTGTCTCAAAAGAATCAATAAAACCCTTAGAAATGAGCTTCCTGGAGCAAAACCTGCTCCCAGGATGCTCAAACCCAGGACTTTTTTTTTTTTTTTTCAGATGTTGCAGGGTCTCAGTTGATGTTTTGTTGAAACAAAGAAACAAAAACTAAAACCCTCAGTGTATGTGAAGAGCTACCTGGGGTGGGAAACAATGATATTCATAGTGAATGTGTGGTTCCGGTTGACTCCCCAGCAGCAGTTGGGGGGGTGGGGGGTGCAGGGGTGATTCTAATGCCCTAGGATGGAAAAGTCCTCACAGGATGGAGGAGGGGAAAGGCAGGAAAGGACTGGTCTTGGGCAGCTGACTCTGGCCCAGGCCTTAAGATATTTTCTCACCAAATCTTTACAAACCTCTGCCATAAGTATCACTGATCTGATTCTTTAAACAAAGATTGATTTATTTATTAGAGAGAGACAGAGAGAGAGCAGGGGGAGGGGCAGAAGGAGGAGAAGAAGCAGAAATTCCTCACTGAGAGCAGAGTCTAACCGGGTCTGGATCTGCCACCCTGAGATCATGACCTGAGCCAAAATTAAGACGGAAGCAACTGGGTAGCTTAGTGGTTAAGCATCCGCCTTGGCCCAGGGCGTGATACTGGGATCGTGTCCCACATGGGGCTCCCCACAGGGAGCCCACTTCTCCCTCTGCCTATGTCTCTGCCTCTCTCTGTGTGTCTCTCATGAATGAATAAATAAAATCTTTTTTTTTATTTTTAAAGAGTTGGTCGCTTAACTGAGCCATCCAGGAGCCCCTCACTAACCTGATTTTATAAGTGAGGAAAACACGTTCAGAATTTATAGAGACAAGGGACAATGTATTACCAAGGAGTAGAGAATTTAGCCCAAGAAGTATCAAAGGGGCTTCTAGAATTCTAGAATAGCTGTCTTAGATTCAGAATGAGCAAGGCAAAAGCAATGGCCATGCCTTCGCCCATTCTTTCAGCCCTCAATTCCTGCGTTGAGTGTTGCTGTAATTTCTAGATTGTGTCAGTGACTTGGGACCCTTCATGCATTAAATTTATTCCCAGACTGAATAGTCTCTTATAATAAACTGTTATAACTCATCATGACAGGGGCAGGGATAGTGACTCAAGGTCAGAGTTTAATTTTCCACACATGGCTCCCTGTAGATGGATCATCTTCAATAGATATTTTACCTGAAATTCCATCCATCCTTTGGAAAAAGTGAAGCAAGGGGCTGCTTTGTTTTTGCAACTTTAATAAGCACATATATAGAAAGAAAGAATACTGTTTCCTTAATTCTCGGCTGCTAAGTAATCACTGGAGCCATCTGCTCTTCCCTGAACATAAACCAGCACGGGCCCAGCCAGCTGTGGAGATACACAACAGGGAATGTTTCTCTGTCTAGAAGAGGCCTCAGTGGCACAGAGCGAATGTAAACCTTCCACAACAATCTAAATAAAAGTGGACACTAATGAAAATGCCTATTGTTATTATGTGGATCTCGACATTACTAAAATAGATGTAAAAGGAAATCAAGAAGAGGCAAAAGGGGGTGGCTCGGTCGGTTAAGCCTCTGCCTTTGGCTCAGGTCACGATCTTGGGGTCTCTGCTTAGCGAGGAGTCTGCTTCTCCCTTTCCTCCCCACTGGTTATCTCAGTCTCTCTCAAATAAATAAATAAAATCTTAAAAAAAATAAGAAAAAAGAGGAGGCAAAAGATTTAGTAGCAAGATTTCCTTGACTGACTAAATTCTGAATCTGAAGAAGTTCTTCGAATCTCTCCTTTTCTCAAGTTTGTATAATTGAATTTTCTTGGAATGTACAAGGTTAGCGTATTTAAGTAAATAGAAATTCCTCTTGAAGTCATTTTCTTGCCAGCTCTGATAAGCTTTTGATTACTTTTCCACAGCTAGGAGCCTCAGTTCTGACTAATCAAAATCACACACATTTTTTTTTTCCAAAAATGGGAAACAGGAGTCTAAGTACGGAGTGGCTTTGTAGCCTTGTGAGTGTATAGTTTATTTGCATTTATGTGTGCCTGTGCTACAGGCCAGATTCATGACAACAGTGTGGGACCCCGGAAATTTAACAAAATCCCCTACCCCTGGACAAGCAGAGCAGGACTGACTCTATTTTGTGCTGCACCTGCCTTGTGCTGACCTGCTTATTGCTTAGGGCACTGCCCCACCCTAGTCAAAGACCAGGGCACACCCTAACTGGAAATCCGGCTCAGTGATAGGCCAGTTCAAATGGATACTTTAGGGTAAAATGTAATTCAATGGGCCACCTGCGAGTGGACCAGCATGACTGTGCAACTTTCTGCGTATCCCATTGGCCACTGGCCCCTATAAAGTTGCTAAGCCTCTTAGTCTTGGGGTCCAAGTCCCTGCTCCGCTGTGTCGCTGTGTCGTGCACACTTGGACCCAGGCTGAGCTTGTAAATAAACCCTCGTGTGTTTGCATCGGTGTCGCCTCCTTGGTGGTTTCTCAGATTCGCGATCTTGGGCATAACAAACAGGTGCTGGGCAGGGAGGATCTTCAACTCTGAACTCTTAGTGTTTCTTTGCTGCTTGCTCTCTGAGGTGTTGGAGACTCTTTAATGGTTTGGGGGAGACAAAGTCACTCTTTCTCCTTGTGGTGAGCCCCAATGACTCATTCTCATTGGGGGTGTAAATGGAACCTCATAAGCCATGGTTATGTGACGCAGTAACAATTCTAATGAAGCCGATGTCCTGTGTCACTTTGCTGTGACTCTGATTGGTGTGATGCAAGGATGTGCTTTGGGGAAGAAGGTTCAAAACAAGAACTGGATAATTCATCCCAAGTAATATAGCTTACTTCCTCATTCTCTGCTTCTTTCCTTGGCTATCCTGTCCAGCCCGTCTCCATCTCCTCCCAGGCACTGTTAACGCTGAGGCCAAGGCGACTAAGGCTTCCTCAGTCACTAGTCTGCTGTCTTCATGGATGATTCATAGAATGGCCTTCTACAGGGAGATGCTCTGTAGGAAGCAAAGGGAGTCACTTCCTTTTTGTGTTCAGGACAGTCTTCTCGAGGTGAGCTAAGGATGAAGGGCTTGCATCTGAAGCCTGGTCCTTATGGGCACAGAATAAAAATAAAGCAAACACCTATTGAACATTTGCTATGTTCCAGGCATTTAGTTTTCTTCTCTTCTGAATCTTCACTATCACTCTATAAGATGAGTACTATTTTTTGTCCTCGCTTCACAGATGAGAGAACTGATGCTCAGAGAGGTAAAGTGATTTGCTCGGGGTCACAGAGTTGCTAAAAGGCAGAGCTGGCCTCTGAGGCCAGGCAATCTGACTCCAGCAGCTGCCTCGTTGGCAGAATGTAAACATGAACACCGGGATCGGACCTCTCCTGGCAGGGGCCCAGGTTTTCAGACTGCCACAAACTCCCCTCCATTTGGCCTCCTCCTGTGAAATTACAGTTACTCATATATTAAATCATATTTGTAGTTACTTAGCCATAGAAGTCCTTGGAAGGGAATTTAATAGGATCAAGTGCCTCTGTAGGCAGCAAGGGCAAGATGAGGATCCCCTGGGAACCCTCTGCTTCCAAAATTAACATGTCTGGTTTGTTGTTTTATTATAAACACTGGGCAGGTAATTCCAGTTGGGTGAGCACAGTGATTGGAATCCCTTTACTATTACACATGAAAAAAATATCAGGTGAGGGTGTGTGAATAGAGATATGTTTTAAAATCTCATATACATTGGGAAAATACCATTTTTTTACAGTTTAAACAAATCCCTTCAGTTATTTGGTCTCACAATACTCTCCTTTACATATGGGATGAAGAGGTTAACACGATAATAGAGCTTTGTTTCATCCTACTCATCTTCTCTATTCCCTACAGAAGACTTCTCTAGGAATTAACTGGGAAGGCAAGAATCAAGAAAATCCCTGGGTTTATAACAAATCTTTGACAATCAGAGCTTCCTCCATACAAACAAAGACAGATGTTAAACCAGGTGCTTTTCCTAAATGGACATTTTGATGTATGTTGCTGAGATTTGTCAGTTTCTGTGCAATGGCAGATGGAGTCAAATGTGTAAATCTGTTTGAATCACAGACAAGGAAACTTTGGGAAATGTGAAGTAGAGAAAGAATTGCCATTCTACTCACTGGAATGTAGGAAATGTCCAGATTATGAAACAACCCTATAACTCACTCTCATATGAAGTCAATGGAATGAAGCAAAGAGGTGGTGTTGATACTTCACAATTAGAGCTCCTGATCCATCTATCAAAGACTAATTTTGAAAGTTTTTTTTTTTTTTTTTTTAAACATAGCAAAAAGGGATCCCTGGGTGGCGCAGCGGTTTGGCGCCTGCCTTTGGCCCAGGGCGCGATCCTGGAGACCTGGGATCAAATCCCACATCGGGCTCCTGGTGCATGGAGCCTGCTTCTCCCTCTGCCTGTGTCTCTGCCTCTCTCTCTCTCTGTATGACTATCATAAATCATAAATTTAAAAAAAAATTTAAACATAGCAAAAGATCTTAGGTTCTGTTGTCTTTTAACAGTTGCCTGGGGGCGGGGGGGAATGAAAATCTTATTAGTTTGCATGGCCAGACTTAAAGCCAAAGATAGCACCTGCCTGGCTAAATCACAATAAAATGCAAGCAATCAATGAGGAGTCCTATGCCAAGAAGTATGGGGATATGTGTGAATTTGAAAGTGAAATTCTTATTGGTGGATAAGTAGCTTCTAGCGACATGGAGACTATACCACAATCCAGTCTTTCCAAGTTTTCAATTTGACTTGCAAATACTCAGGTCAATTTCAACTGCATTTATTAATTTCAGGCCCCTGATCAAGTGGCTCGGGTGAGGAGAATCTGAAAGATTTGATTAAATGAGTGGTTCTCAGATTTATGGTTTACATATAAAATGCAGTTCGTAGAGTTGGTAACTCTTTTGCCATCCCTATCATTTTAGAAATGAGAAGGCATTGATAAGCAACAGCAACAACAAAATGTGACAAGTGCGTCATCTGAGATGAGAGACCGCCCTTCCAAATGAATGGCTTTTGGCGGTACATAACCCCTTCTTGGTTGTTCTGCCTTTAGGAGTTAGTTGGACAGTTAGGTAGTCGGGGCCAGGGTCCCCAGCAAGAAAATGTGGGGTTAAGACAGCTAAAATAAAAGAGCACTAACATCCTGTTTTATAACTCAGACAGGCCCGCGCTAACAATTCTGCTTTGCAGCCTTCGCAGAAATGACTTCTGCAAAATGTCCTAAAATAAGGCAATTCACCACAAAGCATTTGTCACCATCGCAGGTGAGTGGTGGCTGAGACATAAGCACCCAGATGTCAGCAAAAAAGCCCATCAGCGTGTTGACATAACCGAATAGGTAGACAGATACATGACCAAAGCCCCCAATTAGCATGACTCAAGTGCACCCTGATTGCTTAAGATAAGTTCCGCAAAAGAGCTCACAAAACCCCCTAAACTTAGAAGCTTTTGACGGCAACTCTCCCAGGTCCCTTCCCTGTCCCGGAGCTTTATACTACTGCTCCAGAAACTTTGCCTTGCTGCCCAGCACTCTTCACCTGCTCAACCTCTTCATTCTTCAAAGCTGTGTGACCCGGAACCCGAGGCACTCAAGGCAGAGAAATCCTGAGACACAGATCTTCTCTCTCTTGCCCCGGATTGGAGAGGTCTTCATTCCCCGTGGGTCAACAGCCTGGGGTTTGCAAAAACTATGGACCAGATGATCTTTCAGAGTCGTTCTAGGTCTCTAAACCCATGAGTAGGAGACCCGTCCCTGCCCTGGAAGGAGGACAGACAGACTAGATTGATAGATGACAAACAGCTGCAGATCGTTTCCAAAGGATCTGACCTGCAAGCACAGCGCGTTCACATAAGGGTGCAGGGGGAAGGGTTTGTTGGGGGGGTGAAACCGAGTCAGGTTTTGTGTTCAGTAGGTGTTGTCTTCTAGTGAGAGATCTGGCAAGGAGCATAGCTCCCTGGGATTGGACGACGGGAGGGGGCTTAGCAAGCCCGTGTAGAGAAAGGACGTGCGTGTCTGTCAGCACAGGTGCGTGCACACCTGGGGTGTCAGGTTATCCTCCTTGGGCTTTGCTCTATTTCCTTCCAGCCTCTTGGCCCCTCGTGTCAGTTTTATCCCATCTTTCCTCTCACATGCAATCATCTGCTGTCTCTACAGCATTGCCCATTTGTAGTTATTTTACCCTTTCAAAGCAATTTTTAATTTTTTTAGATTTTATTTATTTATTCATGAGAGACAGAGAGGCAGAGACGCAGGCAGAGGGACAAGCAGGCTCCTTAAGGGGAGCCTGACACAGGACTCCATCCCAGGACCCTGGGATCACGACCTGAGCCAAAGGCAGATGCTCAACCACTGAACATCCAGGTGCCCCTCAAAGCAATTTTTATTTTACATTGTCCTCCAATAACAATAGCTCAGAGGTTGGGAGAAGGTGAATGGTGGCCGAAGGGGGTGTGTTGGTGGTGCAGTTACTCCTGGGAGCCTGTTTTCCTCCTCAGCCTCCCTGCTCCTGGCCTTCCTCCTTCCGGGCCTCCCCATTCAGAGGCATAAAGAAACAGTTATGCCTCTTAACCAGCCAATACCTGTGGGCTATTTTTATAGCACCCCGCTATTTCTTGGGAAACCAACCCCTCCAGGTTTCCTTAAACTTGGGCTCTGAGCCATTGATCCTTCAGTGAGTGCTTGCTCCTATTTTGTGTCAAAAACAGAAATAGATCTCAATTTTATTATTATACCATTAAGTCCATTAAATCTTAGTGGTTGTGGGTATGGGTGTACACTTCTATCTACATAATTACATACAAGTAAATGCAACTCTGTCTATAGATAGAATATTTCTATATACACACATATATTTGTATATGTGTGTTTTAGTAGGCAAATAAATTAAAGAAGACAGTGCTGGCTGGCCCTGTTATTGGAAAACATAAATGGAATCTCAGAGTCCTCGGAGATGGTAAAAACTGAGTTAACTGGACATTGCCTTGGGTTTAATTTTCGAGCTAGATGTGTTCACCTAATTGGATTAGGAAGCAGTTCTTTTTTGCTGGCCCAAAAATTAAGTTAAACAAAAAAAATCTAAGGGATGCCTGGGTGTCTTGATTGGCTAAGTGTCTACCTTTGGTGGAGATCATGATCTCAGGGTCCTGGGATTGAGCCCCACATCGGGCTCCCTGCTCAGCGGGGAGTCTCCTTCTCCCTCTTCCTCTTCACACTGTCTCTCTCTCAGATAAAAAAGTAAAATATTTAACAAACAAGTCTACATCATAAAAGCAGAGCCCGAGTTAATATGTGAAGAATCGTGTAATAGAATATTGAAGCTGTAGCTGAGGTGGGGTGATCAGAGAAGCTAATACAGGGCAGAGCACTACTGAAAAGCCTTTAGTAATTGAGTATTATCAGGATGTTAGGTTGGGGCATACTGCTCCTCTTCTTGTTACATGCACGTATGAATTTTCTCATTTTGACAATGATAGAGTCAGAAAATTCTGGTTTTAATCACATATTTCTGTGAATAGGCAATGGTTTGCATTGTTATTTCCCACTGAGGCATTTCTGAAGTTTGTGAAAAATAAATGATGAGAACATTGCTATGAGGAAATTAAATGAAATGGCATGATAAAGAGTGAAGAAATTCAGATCAGTTGGTCTGGGAGGGCCTTGCCAAGGAGGTGGTATTGGAACCCAGGCAGACTGAGAAGAAGGAGCCAGCTGTAAAAAAATATTGGGGACAGCAAATTCTCAGGAGCAGGCGTGGAAAGGACAAAGGCCCTGGGGCAGGACTCAAAAAAGGCCAGGTGGCATTGAGTGTGGGGCGAGTGGGAACATGGAAGTAGGAGATGTAGGTAGGGAAATGTGGTAGATCAGGTGAAGCCAGGCACTCTAGTATGGTTGAGCAGTGTCCTGAGGCTTCACCAAATGTATCATCTCATTGCAAAGTGCTGCTTGTGCTGTGAATTCACTGACTTTGGAAAATGGCTAAACTTCTCTGAGTCTCAATTTTCCTACCTGTCAAATGAAGGTGCTGGATTAATATATGAAAGCTTCTGGCAGGGGGCTGCTGACTGGGAGGCACAGTCTACTGAACATCCAGCTCTTGGTTTTGGCTCAGCTTAAGATCTTGGGGTGGTGAGATTAGGCCCCACGTCCAGCTCTGTGCTCAGCACAGAGTTTGCTTGGGTTTTTATTTTCTTCATTTCATAAACGGAAGCCTGTATCTCCTACTCCCCTTCATCCATTTGGCCCATCTTCTACCCCCTCCTCCCCTGGCAGCATCAGTTTGTTCTCTGTACTTGTGGGTTTGTTTCTGCTTTATGTTTTGTGTTTATTCATATGTTTTGTTTTTTAAATTTTACATATAAGTAAAATCATAGTATTTGCCTTTCTCATATAGTATTTGTCTGACACATTTCTCTTAGCATAATACTCTCTAGATCCATCCATGTTGTTGCAAATGGCAAGATCTCATACTTTTTTATGGCTGAGTAGTATTCTAGTGTGTGTGTGTGTGTGTGTGTGTGTGTGTATCTTTATATGGTGTATATACCACTTCTATATCTATATCCATATATGCCACATCTTTATCTATTCATCTATTGATGGACACTTGGGTTATTTATATGTCTTGGCTGCTGTAAATCATGCTGCAGTAAATAAAGAGGTGCACGTATCTTTTCAAATTAGTGTTCTTATTTTCTTTGGTAAATACCTAGCAGTGCAATTACTGGATCATATGGTATATATTTTTCTTAAAAAAATATTTTGAGGAACTTCTATACTGCCTTCCACAGTTGCTGCACCAGTTTGCATTTCCACCAACAGTGCATGAAGGTTCCCTTTCTCCATCTCTTCGCCAACACTTGTTTCTTGTCTCTTTGATTCTAGCCATTCTTTTGCATGTAAGATGGTACCTCATTACAGTTTTTATTTGTATTTCCTTGATAATGAGTGATAGCAAGCACCTTTTCACATTCCATTGGTCATCTATATGTCTTCTTTGGAAAATTGTCTAATCAGTTCCTCTGCCTGTTCTTTTTTTTTCCCTCTGCCTGTTTTTAATCAGATTATTTTATTTTCTTGGTGTTGGGTTGCATAAGGTCTTTATATATTTTGGATGTTCACCCCTTGTCAGATATATCATTTGCAAATATCTTCCATTCAGCAGTATAAACCTGGAATCATAAACCACCTTCTATCTATATTTTTCCTTGGAGATCAAGTAGGCCCTGCTTCACCCCATTTCTCAGCTGATGACATTATCTTGCCTACAATCACCCCACACTCCAGAGGAAGATCCAGTGACGATATGGGGGAGGGAATGGAGTGCCTTCTACTTGTTGGACACCAATGGAGTCTGCAGAATTTTGTCAGGGGTGTGTGTGTTGCTGGAGAGGGGACAGAAAGGAGGGGTGATAACATAGAAGGATAAGAAACAGACTCTTCTTATAATCTGCATTGGTTTGGCAGGAGAAAATGCAAAAGCTGATATTTCCAGCCTGAACTTGTTAGATAAGTGCCCAATGAAAACTACTGAGCAAGAGCAAGGAGTCGGGGAATTCAGAGGAGGGTGACAAAGTTGACTCATAGAAGTCATATATAATTACTGGTATCCCTACAAGAATAAGACTGTTGAAAGTTTATTGGAGGCAAAGCACCATGCTAAGTGGTATACATATGTTTTGTTTAACCCCCACAGAAACCTCATGAAGAAGGCGATTATAACACTATCCATGAGATACTGCTCCCTAGAGCAAGGAGGAATGGGAGGTTCTTCCCAGGCTGAAGGAATAATGTGAACAAAGGCAGGAATGCACAAGGGGTTCCCTCTTTATTTGGCTATTGTCCACTGGATCCCCTATAAGCAATATTGAAATTATCTAGAAACATTGTCTCCTCCTCCCCATTATGTCCTCCCCCAGGCCCACATCTGCTCAAAGTAGTATCTGTTTACTCCAGACTAATACATTTTTAAGGGCATCTCGAGCCCATAGGGGCAGCCAGGACCTGATAAGGCACTTCAGGATATTGTCCACCAATTAAATTCCCATGGCTTTCTCGGGTTTAACGTGCCCACCCCTCTTAACTCCTAAAAGCACAGGAGAAAAGCCCTGAACACGATACCTCCAAAATTCAGAACCCACAGAGGTGCAGAAATAACCAATAACATGCAACAACCTACACATGGCTCACATGTATATGGCATTATATCGTGTCTCTCCTGAAAGCTGTGTGAGCCTTGCTGGCGTTCCTGGCCCCCAGGCCACGGGCTCTGGGTTTTGCTATCGAATCAAGATCCAGGGAAATGGAGAACATTCACTATTTGCTACTGTGAAGACAATATTATTATTATTATTATCACTTTCGTTGTGATAATTGCAGTGAGGACTTTTTTTGTTTTGTTTTTAGGAGGCCTTATCTTTTCCAGAGTCATATAAAAAATTTGTTGTCAGGGAGGACGTGGGGTGGAGGAATGGGTGAAATGGGATTCAGTCTCTGAATCAGTAAATGTGGAAACTGGGTGAGAACTTCACGGGAGTTTATTATACTGTTTTCTCCACTTTTCTATGTGAAATTTTCCGCAATAAAATGATTTCTAAAAAAAGACTGGATCTGATTGAAGAATTGAAGCATGAGAGGTGAAACAATTGCCCTCAGAAGGGACAGTGACTGCAGTAGTACCAGCTCTTTTTCCCCAGCAAAGACCCAAAGACACTCTGGGCTCTGTGACAAGGGAGGGGTCTTGTATTTAGGCAACTCATTAACAAATAAGCTCCACAACAGAAATAAACAAGCAAAGCCCAAGACTGTCCACATTTACACATTTATTTGGGTTTAGAGAGACAACACAGATAAAATACTTTGATCATACACAAGTTTATATTTGGTAAGAAGAACAGGTTGCCACATGTTTATATTTTTTTATTTATTTTCTGTCTTTAGTTATGGTGTCATGTTGGGGAGATGTTGATGTCTTTCAGAAACACCAATTGGGAACAGTATTTTGGAACACGTGACTAATAAATACACAGTGTTTGTACTTAGCATCTGAAAACAGGAGAGCACGTGCAAGATGATACCCACCATCAGGGTCCTTGATTCCCTGGCCTGCTGCTATATTTACACTTGTGCTTTCTTTGTTCATATTCTGAGTCCCTACCCCAAACCCCAGCGGAGACAGTACCTGCAATTGGGGTGGTTTGTGACACTCCGTGTGGGTTTCTTCTCTTCTCGGAGATGAGTAGCGTTCACCTCGCATTTTGCAAATCACACAGTTATCAAGGGAGATTTCTCAGTAGGGAGCTTAGCCTAGGGCATGTTCTCTATTAGAGCTGATGTGGAGGGCACACAGTTTAGCAGAAAGAGGGAGAGGGAGAGAGAGAGAGAGAGAGAGAGAGAGAGCAAGCGAGCACAGGAACAGATGCGGATGTAGTTCATAATATCAATACAGCTACCACACAGAAAAAGACATGTCAATAATAGATTGTACAAGCTTTTACAGCAACATATGTTGATTTGCAACACTGTACAGTTCAGAGCTAAAGTGCACAACCCCAATCTGAGGTGACGAGACAGTGCTATCAATAGAACGAAGGCAACACGATTTATACACACAATTGATGTCCTTAGCTTTCAGTACACGAAGTCAGTACCATTTATGCGTCTCAGATGAAGACATATCACACTTTTTATTTCAAGTATTTAAAAATAACAAACACAATATTGCTGAATAAATAAAAATGGCCATGTCAATTCTGATTAAGCTAAAACCAGGCTTTTCTAAAATTTGTAAAGGATGGTCCCACATAAAGGCCTTTGGCACTGGGATTTTGAGCTAATGTTCAAAACCACCTTCCTTCTTCCCTCCCTCTCTCCCAAGTAGATTGCAGACTTACTTTAAAGCATATTTATTAAACTACTGGAACCTGTTAGGCTTTTCTTTACCTCCTCTCCTGGGTTATGGTTGGCAGGGATTTCACTGCATAGGATTAGGCAAGACTCCCAGCCAACCTGGAGAAGAATCTGGAAAGGGCAGGAAGTGGGGGAAACAATCTATTTGTAAAGATTATTTTTCTGGAATTTCATACATAGGCACAAATGCTTCTCCTTTTAAATACCATCATACCATCAAGTTAAAAAACAGCAGCTTCTGTTAGAAGATCTTTACTGCAAGGTATAAGCATCCTGCAGTTGAGAGGGGTCTGTCCAGGTCAGGGCCCCTTCTTCTCAAAGCAGGACAGTGGGCTTGACAGTTAGTGTCTCTGCCTCTGAGGTAGGACCTTTTGGCCTGAGGCTCAAGACTATGTGCATAGCCTCAATGGCCAACTTCTAGAAAGGAAAAGGATGCTTGGCCATTGAACATAGCCTAGACTACTTATTCCTTTGTGAAGTTCTGGGGCACAGATAAAAATTTTCTCCTAATCATCATAGGGAACCCATTTACTTCCAAGACAGGAAGGATCCACACCTATGTTGAATTCAAGTATCAATGTTTTTGTATATAATGTAGGAGGAAGAATGTAGGGGCAAGCTCATGCAGATTTCAGATGGTTAGATCTTATGGTTATAGTATAGGGCATTTCTTTTTTTCTTCCCTTGTATACTTGTAGGCTTTCTAACTAGTAATCTGACTGGTCCATATAGAAAGGATGAATGTTCTAAGGTGGTGCCTGTAGTCTGCATCTGTGAATCTGTAGTCATCATACTACTACTTGGGTTCTGATAAACTGTGGCCCCACAAATATCATTGGGAGTTCTTGCTAGCTTGGGTCTCTCCATCAGGTTTGCAGGGGAAGAAGAATGCTTTAAAGTATTATCCTGAATTCTAAGAATCTACTATCTTACTATCTCTGCACACTCTGGTCACTTTGGATTTTGACAAGAGGCAGGTAAAAAAGGTCTTAAGATGCTGTCTCAAAATCTCATGAGAGGAACATAACCCCCTGTGGGATAGAAATTAAGTATTTGGGATTCCAGTGATGGGAAGCCTAGCAGGAGAGAACTTTGGTGAGTAGGGGAGGAAGGGAACTGGAAGAAGCAATTACCCAGGAGGTGAATGACTCCTTCTTGGACAATGACAATATGGGTGCCCAGGATGACATCATTGTTCTCACAGAGATCTCTTCTCTCATGGCCGAGTTTAATTTTCTGGGCTCACCACCTTCTGGAGTGTGCTTCATTCCTTTTTTGCTCAGGCTGATTAGATTTTATGTTTATTTTTCCCTAATTAATCCAAATGACCTAATAAAAGAATACTGTGTGGGAAGATGCCTCAAGAATGAGCATCCACCTTCTGTTCAATACAAGCTGAACTGGAAAGCAGAGTACACACAATTACTCTAGTTTTAGTCTAAGATGAAGCTTGGCTTGTCATGTTTACTGAGTGGGTCCACTCAGGGTCAAGTGGGTGGAAAACTTAACTGGGAAGAGAATTTTATTGTCCATCTGGTCAGTCATTTTAGAGAACTTGCAATATTCTTTTGTGTTTGTTTTGTAATACTAACTTTAGAGATGTGATAAATCGCAACATGAATAGAGAGAAGGCATTATCCTTTTTAAGAATTTGTGGGCCTATGTTTCAGAATAACTTTGCTCAGTGTTTTATTGTGCCTCCATTAAAAGAAAAAGAAAAAAAAATCTGGCTTAGTTTTTATATCTGCCCCTGCAGTTTGTATAACCCATATAAAATAAAAATCTATATGTTACAAAATAGGATTTCTTTTTAATATATATATTTTCCTTTTGTAAAATTATATGTATTTAAATACATTTGAAATGTTGCTATAGGTAAATTAGAAATTTTTTTCTAATACTATGAAAAAGGCAAGAGTTTTTATTGTCAACATACATTTTATATGTACTTTCTCCTTTTGACTGCACCCCAAAGAACCTTTTACGATTCAGGGGCAATTTGGCACTATTCAATCCTACTACTCTGAAGTGAAAATAAAGCTTGATTCGCATACTATATTAAAAGTAAGGGAAGTATTTATAACAATTTTAAGCTTTTCATTATCGATTAGAACACAGCCTCTTGTCACTAATTTTAGAGAGGTATTCTAAACTTAGGAAAGGATTTTTAAAAGGAGCAATGTTTTTTGGATTTTTAAACTGTACTCTACTTTGACACCACAATATAGAAATAGATTTACTTTGGAACAAACTACAAATACATTCACACAGTTTGTGACAACTGAATTGTCTACCTAGAGAATCGAAACAGATTGGTGAGCTATGTTATTATAAATCTTGTCCAAGGCGTTCTATTTCTTCAATCAGGAAGTCGATGTCTTGGTGAGTTGCTGCGGGATTTGAGATAACCATGCGGAAGAAATTGACCTTGTCTCCCAAGGGCTGATAGCTGACCATTGTGGTCCCATACTCCATCATTCGGGCTTTAATCACTGGGGCCACCTGTGGGAGAGACCAGAGCCGCATGGTGACCCCTGGGGACTCTTCTAGTCAAAGAACCCAATATCAAGTAGCATTTTTAGCTTTTAACTAAACAACCAGACTCATATTTCCCCTAAAGGAATTGTCTTCAAGTTTTTTTGGGATCGGAGGACAAGAGCAGTTTAATACATCCAAATTCTTGAGGATGATAAAATGAGTAATAAGTGATAGGCTCTGAGGTGCTTGCCCCCTTATCCTTGACTTTATGAAAAAGAAAACTGCAGGCCCCAAACAGAGTCACTTATGCTAGACCACACCACCAAACCTGGGCTTTATACCTAATCTAATTGCACTTTCAATGTCCCCCAGGAATATAGTCTTAACTGGTCACTCAGGAATCTTCTGGTCAGCATCAATATGGTACTCTGTCACATGGTCTCTCCCCATCTCCCAGAGAAACATGAGGTAATCACCTAATAAGACCCTTCTCCCCAAAGGAAGGTGACTTCACCTGGAATAATTCTCTGTTCTGTTTGTGACTTCCTTGTCCAGCCTTTAAAAACCTCTCCCTTTCTATAAGCTCCTTAGAGCTCCCCTCTACTTCCTAGATGGGATGCTGCCCAATTTATGAATCATTTCATAAATCCAGTTAGATCTTTAAAATTTACTCAGTGGAGTTTTTGTTATTTAACAACCATGTAGTTATGGATTTGGGAGAATGGGAAGAATTGGGTGTTGGTTCCAAGGCTAAGTAGTTTAGCAATACAGCATTTGGGGGAGGGTTTTTTTTTTTTTTAACCTCAGTAGAGGTTAAAACACTGGAAATAAAACATAGTTCAGAGAATGGTAACCAAGAGGTAACCACGTGATGTCTGAAAATAAGCAGACTTTTGAGGCCCTAAAGCAATTTTCTTTCCTGAGACCCTAAAGCTTTCCAATATCTTTCCATTCTCCTTTTTGCATTATCTCAGTTTATAAGATTTTATGAAATACATTCTTTAATCATGATGGAATTCAGCTGTGGCAAAAAGCAGAGCATATACATATATATATATATCACAGAATGATTACTGTCAGTAGAGTGTATGAGATGAAGTTCAAACTCTCTAGCTCAGCACAAAGGTATTTTGTCCCTCAGCTCTGATGATTCATCTCCAAGTGGTCACTAAAATCAATCTTCAACTCTGAGACAAGACCTACAGTCAATATCCCTTGAATGTGCCACACATATTTTTCTTCCTTTACGCTTGTCCTCAGTTTTATTGTGTCACACTTCTTGTCTTGGATTAGAGTCCCCTTTCTCTTCCAGGTTGCATCCTACACACATGCCAAGACTCCACCACAGACTTGATAAAGCATTATAAAGCCTTTCCTGACTCCCCTAGTCCGGTAGCATCTTTTCTTTTTTAAGTTGTAAAAACCTGATCTTTACCCATAGATTCTGTCTACAGGATATTTCTTTATTGTCCTCTTACTTATAATAAAATATAAGTTATCCATAGTTTTGAAACTGCAAGCACTGAAGGGCAGACACAGTGTCTTTTACTTCTTTTATTTGCCAGCATAGCACTGTGTGTACACTGAGGGCTCCGCAAGTCCTTATTGGTTAATAAAGACTAGAATAATAGGGATAGCTATCCAGGAAGAGGAATACATTTAACTTATGTCTAGCTGTATGTATGATCTATTCACATTTTTACCATTACAATTTGTAAATATAACATCTGATCATTTAAATTTATTGTTGCAAATATGTAACCAGGAATGGCTGATATCAGGGAGCTCTAGACTTACTTAGATATACACAGTAAGTAACTCAGTTCGAAATGGGGACTATACCTCACATCACATAGTTGGATTCATTTTAATGAATAGTTCGATTCAAAGAGAATACTATTATGAATATGCGATTTTTGAACAATCAACACTTAATCACTGGTTTATAGTGAGGTTTTCATCTTCACAGTACTCAATGTGTGAATGATGTATCGTATAAAGGGTTAGTATCCAAAATCTACAATTAATTTATAAAGCTCAACACCCAAAAACAAATAATCCAATTAAAAAATGGGCAGAAGACATAAACAGGCATTTCTCCAAAGAAGTATCAGATGGCCAACAGATGCATGAGAAGATGCCCAACATCACTCCTCATCAGGGGAAAACAAAAACTACAATGAGATTTTACCTCATACCTCAGCTGACATAAAAAATACAAGAAACAAGTGTTGATGAGGATGTGGAGACAAAGGAACCCTCTTGCATTGTTGGTGGGAATGCAAACTGGTGTAGCCATTCTGGAAGACAGTATGGAGTTTCCTCAAAAAGTTAAAAATAGAACTACTCTACAATCCAGTAATTTCACTACTGGGTATTTACTTTCAAAATACAAAAACACCAATTCAAAGGGATACATGCACCCCTATGTTTATAGCAGCATTATTTACAACACGCAAATTGTGGAAACAGCCCAACTGTCCTTTGATTGATGGATGGATAAAGAAAAGGTGGGGTGTGTGTGTGTATTAGAATGGGATATTATTTACTCATGGAATTATTATTCACTCATAACAAAATAATGAAATCTTGCCGTTTGCAACAATATGCATGTATCTAGAGAGTATTATGCTAAGCAAAATAAGTCAGAGAAAGACAAATACCATATGATTTCATTCATATGTGGAATTTAAAAAATAAAGCAAATGGGGCAGCCCTGGTGGTGCAGCGGTATAGTGCCGCCTGCAGCCCAGGGCGTGATCCTGGAGACCCTGGATCGAGTCCCACATCAGGCTCTCTGCATGGAGCCTGCTTCTACCTCTGCCTGTGTCTCTGCCTCTCATTCTCTCTCTGTGTCTCTATGAATAAATAAATAAAAAATCTTTAAAAAAAATTAAAAAATAAAAATAAAACAAATGATCAAAGGAAAAAAAGACAGAAGAAAACCAAGAAACAGACTCTTAACTATAGAGAACAAACTAATGGTTACCAGAGTAGAGGTGGGGGTGAGCGGGGTGCGGGGGCAAAATAGGTGATGGGGATTAAGGAGTGCACTTATAATGAGCACCAGGGGATGTATGGAAGTGTTGAATCACTATATTGTACACCTGAAAGTAATATAATACTATGCTAACTACTTGAATTAAAATTTAAAATAAAACTAAAAAAATATAAAAACCCCGAAACAAAGTATCCAATGTTCAAAACTGACCTATTTCTCATCATGCCCAATTATTAGATACCAAAGAGAAAACCAAGACAGTTTATCTTCACTTTCATTCCACCCTCACGTCATATGCTGAACCTGATTTCATTCATCTAAAAAAATGAATGGGTATGATGATTCCAGCACTGGGATTTTCTTTTCTTTTCTTTTGGAGGTACTGGGATTTTCTGATTCTAGGTTAACAGTTTCTTAGGTTTCTTTCTGCCACTTCTTTATTACACAGGAAGGTAATATAAAGAGGAATATTTCTGTTGGGTTGATCCTTCTTTCCCCTAAAGGTTTAAGGTTGTACATAGAGCATTGGGCTCATCCCAGGGAACAAGTATGAAAACAAATTTAAATATCTCAAATCTAGGATTAAGTTCTGAAAGTGGATCTACTAGAATATTCTAGCATAAGAACATGAAATTTATCACTTTGTGCTATCAGACATGGCAAATCAATGTGTTCCTGGGGAGAGAAATCCCAAATTAGGAAAGGAATTCCAAATCCATGTGTCTACAGGAATTTTAGGAAGAATCACATAACTATTCCTTAATTTTTATTTTTGTAATAAATCATGCTTGCTCTTTAGAACTGATAAAAACAATGATAGTGCTTTCCTCAGTGAATTAAACTCTGATTTCAATTTCATGGGCCATCCAACCAAAACCTCATGGAAATGGTTTTAATTACTAAAGACAATCGTCTCTAACTTTTCAGATAAATCAAAGGTCAAAAATTTAAATGGTAACAGTTATCATCCCAAACAGGTTTTGGTGTAAAGTCAGATCAAATTCCTCCAGTTCCTGAAGCTGGGTTGGAGAAATCACAGTTGTCTAAATTCATGACTTTTAATTGCTTCCAGAAAATGGGGATGAATTAAAATTAGCAGGAACATGGAACATCTACTTTATTGCATAATCACTAATTGCAAGTTCAGAAGGAAAATAAGATTCTGACTCTTCTGATGAATATATAGCATTTTCACTTATTTCTAGATGTTTTCTTTTGGTCATATTCTCAGTTCTATTGAATAAAGAGAGTCAGAAAAGAGAGGCTGCATGTTGAAGATTCCACTAAAGACCTACTCACCAGGAGCTCTTAGGGCTGCCTTATGAGTTTTAGGGTGTCATTTTCTCCCTTGTGTTGTTAGCTTTTACAATCCCTTAGAAAACAATAACCAGGGAACTATCCCATCATTTGAATCCACATTTGTTTCTCCCAAGAGAGCTCAGGTTAAAGCATCACAGAATCAGAGAAATGTATTTTTTCACTATGTATCACAAAACCTTTTTGTTTTGAAATCTTGGAAATACGAGTGAAGTTTTTGGAAAAATGAAAAAGAATAACTGTACATACTTTAAAATTTCACAAATTAAATTCCTCGTTACATTTAACAACATAGACTTTGGAAGAGTGACACCTTAAAAGTTGAGGCCAATCTACTTCCTTGCCAATGGACTTTTCAATCTACTGTTGACCTTTTGGATATCCATCAATCATTATAGGACTGGTAGGAGCTGGGATCAGATACACAGATAATTATCCAATACAATGGAATAAAATACAAGGCTAAGGTGATGAAGAACCAGGATTCTTTTCTGATGCATGCCCACATGGACTCCACCTGCTGGCCCTGCCTTGTGTCTAAGGCATCTGCATATGGTCATAAGGCACCCCAGGCCTTCTGTGTCCCCTGTGCCTCAGTGACAATGAGCCACCTGCACACTCACAGCCCTGACCAGGCGCAGGAAATGCACCAACCAGATGCTCATCTTAGCCTCCCTCATGTAGTTGTTGACTCTGCTCATAATAATAACTACCTGTTGCTTAGATCTGTCCCCACATCAGTGTGAGCTCTGGGAAAAGGCCTATGATCCATTAGTAGGCTTCCTAAGTGTTGTTTCTGCTCCCTGTTCTCAAATGTGTAAATGGCACAAAAGCTCAGCAAACATTTTTGAGTGCCATATTGTATGCTAAGCCGTGTACCAGACAAGAGGGCTCGGGACTTCTTCCTAGGAGTGTCCAGAATTTGGCCACACACTGCACAGCAGACTCCACAGATTCCTCCCATTTGGGGGTCTATATCAGCACTGACTGAGAGAACTTTATGTAGTGATAGAGATGTGTTGTATCTCCTCTATCTGCTACAGCAGCCACTAATTGCAAGTCAAGCTCTTGAAATGTGGTGAGTGCAACTGTAGAAGTAAACTTCTGGCAGAATTTAATTTTGATTGATTTAAATTTAAATGCCACATGTGTCTATTGATACCATATTGGATAGAGCAGGTGATCTATTTTATTTTACCTCCACTGTTTTCCCTCTGGGGTTGTGTGTATGTGTACGTGTGTGAATGTGTGAAGATTTACTGATCCCGGGACATTATACTTTAAGGGCTTTATACTTAAGAAGAAACTTTTCTGAAACTCTGAAAAATTATTGACATAAATAAACAAAAGTTAACCTTGATATTTAATGTGGTTCTATTGTGAATTGCAACTCTGAATTGCTGAATTCTCTATATTCTAGCCAGGAAAATGGAATCACAGAAGACTTTCAAATTTGAATTACCAACTGTATAAAAATAGTTGACTACTGTTCTAATGGCTTTCCCCAGAAATAGTCTCCATTTTCATCACAGTTTATGTGATTTGCTAAAACCCAAGAGGCATCTGAAAAGAGCTATATTGAAATGGGGGAAATTTAGAGTTGAGTTTTGCTCAGAAAGTAGTGGGGAAAACCACTTTCTGTTCTGTTTTCCAATCTTGCCCCATCCCTCAGCCCAGCAATAATAAATTGATTCAACAAATGAAATCAGCCAAATTACTCCTTGGATTCTGTCTGGTCATTGGGTTCATTAAAGAGGTAGAGCCAGTAAGAATGAAAACCTCTAATTTCTAACTAACTTGTTAAATAAAATTAGTTATTGGTAAGATGATACAGACTATGAAGAAGCTATACCATGAAACTTCAGGAGAAAATATGAATTCTTTCCTCTCAAATGACAACAGGCCCCTTTTTGTCTCCATCATCTTCTCCAACATGACCGTCACCCTGCCTCCCTCCTACTGCTTGGGCTTGATTTCTTGCAATGAACAAATGAGCTAACTTCATTAAAACTTCAAGCATGACTATGACCCCTCCTCTCTAGACACATGCACCAATGGATCCCCATTCCAGAAGCTTTCTTCCATGCATTCTTCTGGGTCAGTCAGTGGAGCCAGTCTGCACCTGGGCTGCACATTGAGATCACCTGGAAAGCTTTTAGAACCATTCCCAAGCCCATCCAAAACCAACTGGATTAAATTCTCAGGGTTAAGACCTGGTCATCTATAAAGCTTTAGGCTGATTCTAATGTGCCACCAGGATTGCAAACCACTACCCTTAGTAGGAGGCTATGACACCTCAACTCTGTGTCAGTTTCCTCCTGATGAGTGTTTGGTCTTGGACTGTCTACTGGCAGGTGTTCACATTTATAAGCCGTTCTGAAGATTTTAAATCCACACAAAATCCTGTTGTTTGACATAGAAGGAAATAAAGTATTCTTAAAGGTCAGTGAGGCAGCCTAGCCTACTTCGCAGTGGGGGAGAGGTCCTTCCCTGCTCCTGGCAGTGACTGGAGAGGTCCTTCCCTGCTCCTGGCAGTGACCATTTTTACCTTTGTGGTAAAAATGGAAATCCAACAAATCAACTAATCCAACCCTTGAAATCCAAATATACACAATCATCCCTAGTTTCCTATTTCTTCACACTGGGATGGGGCCCCAAATTTACCTCCTTTCAAGATTATTTGTTGCACATCATAAGTCAAATTTCACCCTTACCTAAATGATGAGAGCAGGAGAAGAAAAGAGGTCAAGGATATCTTACTGGCTGCAGAAGAATTTGAAGCCCAAACCCTCTGGCTCCGGAGTCAGTGATTTTGGAAAAGTGATTTTTAAAAAAGTCTCCCTGTGCTTCAGTTTCCCCATCAGCAAAATGGGGACAGTTGTACTTCCCACATTAGGTTGAAATAAGTTTCTAGGCCCATGATGGGGTTGCTCCTGCCCAGGATGTCACATCAGGAAATGTACACTTAACTTTTATGTCCCTGTAAATGCTCTGTTTGACCAGAAACATGGAAAATCCAGTCAGCCAATCCCCAACGTCAATTCAGCCCTGCACTCTATCGTTATTTTGTTGTTCCTTACTCATTTTCTTTTTCTTTTCTTTCTTTTTTTTTTCTTTTAGAGAAGGAGAGAGGGTTAATGAGTGCATGCATGCATGCACACAAATGGGTGGGAAGGGGCAGAGGGAGAGGAAAGAGAGAATCTCAAGCTTGCTCCACACCCAGCATGGAGCCCAATGTGCAGCTCCATCTCACAACCCTGAGATCATGACCTGAGCCAAAATCAAGAGTCGGACGCTTAACCGACTAAGCCGCTTAGTTGCCCTTCCTTACTCACTTTCTGTCTTTCTCTTCCCATTCCTTATTCTTTATCCTCTAAAAGCTTCTTGCATTCCACCCCATTTTTCACTTCTCTGGACCCCTGGGAAGGGAGGCTGCCCGCTTCATGAAGTGTTAAATAAAGTTTGTTTGTGTCACCTCAATTGTCTCCTTTAGTCATTTCTAACACTTAATATAGTTGAGTGTTGTAATGCTAGATCAGAGTTGAGCCTGGGACATGATATGCACTCTACACAGTGGCCATTGGTATTGTTCCCTGCCCCATTGCCTCCTGGGGCTCAGCAGAGCTCTAAAGACTCCACAGAGCAGCCTTGACTTTGGCATCTCAAGAGAGTCAGCGGCAACTCTGTTTTCTAACCATCTCTGGTGCCTGAAATCTCTTCTGTGCTTATAACTGGATGAGCACAGACAGTTTGGCTTGGCGGGTCAGCCAACTTCACCAAAGGTTTTTGCTGCATCGTGAATGGCAGTCAAGCTAACACCTGCCTGCTTATTTTAAGACATCATAACTTCCTCTCAGGAATCAAAGACGAGAATGGAAAAGTCTAGGTAGACCAGCTCTGGTTCTGTAGGAGCCTGTGAAGGGGAGTGGGCCTGCGTGCCAAGGTCGAGGTTGGATTTCTCCTAGAGACACATGCATGTCAGAGGGACACCGTGCATGTGAAAGGCCCAATGAACACACCACTGCGCACACCAGAGGAGCCTGTATCACTTACCTTTGAGAGGCGGTTCATTCTCTCTTCATTGTCTTCCAGGACACGCAAACTTGGAGGCACGTACCAGAAGCAGACATTTGTGTGCTGAGGCTGCAAGGGGGAAAGGTAGGATTCACACTCAGCCCATCGCAGCAATTTAGAAAGTGCCAAGGACATTTCAAATCTCTTCTGCAGCTTCCGAATGTAATTTCTATTTTAAACTTATAATCCCTTTTGGAGTACCTGACTTTCACCACATTACACAGAGCTATTGTTTTGTGAGTTTGATTTTTTACTCCAGTTTGGGACAGCTACCCCATCAGCCCAGCTTCTCCCTTGTAACAGTCCCACTTACCTGGACAGTACACAATTGACATAAAAAAAAAATCAGTGATAAGAACTGGAACTGACTTAACTTTTGGGGAGCATAGGAACCAGAATACGTACCTTTCCATCAAACACCATTTCGTATCCTTCTCGGTTTTTTATGATATTGTATAAATACTCAGCCAGCTCCAAGCACTTATCAATATGTGCTTCAAACCCAGTGGTGCCCTGAGAAAGAGAAGAAGAAAGCCCATCAGGCTGGCTGAGAAAGGCAAGTAAGCTCTCTATGGGATTAATCTCCCCGGATGGTTTCTCTGCCAACCTCCGCCCCAGCTCTGCTCCACACTTTCCTCGCACAAGACTGCTTATAGGGGCTTTCCTAGTGATTATTTCTCCTTTGATGCTCTCCCCTCAGGTGTTTTTGTTCCTTTCATGTCATCACAGCTCCCTACAGCGGATTCCTTTTCTTCCCGAGCCTCCATTCTCCAGGCAATTATTTTGATTACTCGAGGGGAAAATTTGCCTCTGCCATCCCGAGGGGTAATTATGGAAGTCATTAATGACAGGAGGCTGGGCTATTCTCCTCCTGTGGAGAAGAAGCATCATCAGAGACACCCCCGGCCAGCATGCCTGCTTAGCCTCTGCCCATCATGAAAATTTACCATTTCCAGACCCTACTTTTGTTCACTACTGTACCCTCATTATAGAACAAATAGGGTAGGTACTCAGTAGATATTTGTTGAACAAATGAATGTATGACTCTTAGGGGCACGCAGATGCTTTGCTAGCTTGTCATTGTGCAAAGCTCATTAGATTTCTCCTCTGGGGATAAATGACTCATGTATTTGTAATGGGCGAGCATTATCAGAGAGGTCTTTTTAGTTTCCGGCTCTGGAAGCCCAGGATCTGGATTTGGAAAAAACAACACTATAGCCGAGGACTGGTGCTGTTTGATGGACCTCAGGACACTCCGGGGAGTTACTTTTCAAAATGGCTTTCCTCCTAATTCCTTCAGCATTTGTGGCGCACTAATGGAAAACAGCTAATGCTCATCCTAGGAACACTTAGAACAGGCCAACCAGTGACTGATCCAACATGGAAACCTGAGGGTGCAGCTGGAAGATGGGCCCACGATCCTACTGATGATCTCATCACCTCAGCTAAGAGGGAGATGCAGCATAGACAGTGATTTCAACATCTTGAAGCCTTAAAGAAATCTGATGGGGTCAGGAATCATTTCTTCTTTTTTTAATTTAAATTCAATTAGCCAACATAGAGTACATCATTAGTCTCAAATGTACTATTCAATAATTTACCATTGTAAATAACACCCAACGTTCATCACACCACGTCAGGAATCATTTCTATGGAGATTGTCACCCTAGTTGATTGGTCAGAGTCTGACTTGTTACTGATGACCCCAAGAAAGGGTCCTGATTGATGCCTGAACACTCAGGCCAGAGCCTACCCCACAGACTCTATGACTTTAGGATTTGGGGTCCATTTGGACTGACCTGGCAGTTTGGGTACACTGAGGATGGACCTGAGGTAGGAGGGAGGGAAGTTAATTGTTCTTCAGACTGGACCCTTTTGCATTTAAACTTGCATGTACCTGATCCAGAATATGGCTGGGACCAGTAGGACTCTGGCTCTGTCCAGCCACATGGCCTTGGCTAATCTTACTGGTCACCTGGGAAGGGTGGTGCCTGTGTCCTTGTGTGGGATTGTCCCAGACTGGAGTGGGAGTGCTCTGGCCTTGGCTAGTCTAGGACTTCACTTGAGATGATTAGGAGTAACCTGACCACTCTTCTAGTTGAAAGGGGGAATGACATCGGAAACTCTAGAGTGCTTTTAGAAGCCTGGCCTCTCTTCATGTTTGGATATTTATGGGAATAAGATCCATTTTTTTTCAAGGTTTTGAAGGCTTTTAGGGGATTCTCCAAAATGTACGCACTCATGAAATACTTGAGTCGTTGTCACATGCCACACAGTTCTTATTCTGAGAATGACCACAGCCCCTGGAGAACTTAATCAGGCATGGCATTACCATGACCTGGCTTGCTAGGAAGGAAGCTGAGGGCTCTGAGGGGCGCCCCTCAGGGGAAGTCTGCACCCCCAGCGTCAGAGTTATGCTGAGGCAACTTCGAGAGAAAGATGGTTTTGTTTGCTGGCTCCTTGCCCACACGCTTAGGATCGGTTTGGGCTGACCGGGCTGAAATGCACGCTCCACAAGGGCGCAGACTGGTGCTTCTTTTGCTCGCTATTGTCTTCCTCATACCAGCGGGGCTGGCAGACATCAGGTGCTCACGCACAGTACGTTTGTTGAACGGGTGGGTGAATGAATGGAAGTATACTTTTCATCTGCAGGGCAGCATTTTTACCCACTGTGTTCTTAAGGAACCATTTGTATCAGCACCAGGTTAATTATGTCGACAGCGTAGACTCTCAGATCCCAGCCCAGACCCCCCGAGTCCGAATTTCAGGAAGAGGAACAGTGTGTTTTCTTCTTCAGTGATATCGCTGTCTGCCAGTGTTCAGCTCCTGCTTCTGTGTTGTCCCTGGGGCCTGACACCATCAGCGCTGCTCACCATTCTCTGCTTCTAAAAACCCTCATCTCATGCTCTCTAGCCCCCAGAAATGCCACTTCAGAAATAATGATTGAATCCCTACTACCTTCATTCTCACTGCCAGCCCCCTACTGAGGCCCTCTTTCTATCTGGATGTTAGCTCCCTAATTACCCTCCTAGCTACCTAGACTCTCCACTAGCGTCAGACCTGCTTTTGCAGCGTCTTCCCAGCTCTGCTGGTTGAAATCCTACATATTCTCCTATCCTGTCCTAGATCATCTCCAAGGTGACCTCTTCATAAATCATTCTTGGCTCTCAATCTAGGAATAGGCTCTCCTTTCACTTCTCGTGCATCTGTGTTTCTTTTACAGCCAGTTATACTGTCTTCTGTGATGGTTATCTGTGCACTTATCTTACCTCGTCTGGAAAATTGTGGCCCCTTCATCCCACCCAGCATCAGGCACGATAACAGTCATTATCTACTTATTACAATTAATATTTTAGAGAGAAAGTGAATATTCATTCAGTCACTCAGCAAAGGGTGCCTGGCATGACTTTCCCTTTAATAGTTTTCTCCTGGTATTTTTTTTTTCTCAGCTGCTGACCAGTCCCTCTGTTATCTATATTTTTAATGAGGGAGGCCAACCACAGAAGACTATAAGGAAATTTGCATAATTTGCTATGCAAACTTGAATGATTTGCATAATTTGCATACGTAAACAGATTTACCATGAAAACTAGGTATTTATGTATTAAACCATTCTCGCAGCCCTAAAATTAAGGTATGTTCGTTTTCTTTCTTTCTTTCTTTCTTTCTTTCTTTCTTTCTTTCTTTCTTTCTTTCTTCTTTCTTTCTTCTTTCTTTCTTTCTTCTTTCTTTCTTTCTTTCTTTCTCTCTCTCTCTCTTCCTACCTACATTCCTTCCTTCTTTCCTCCTCTTTAAAAAAAAATATTTTATTTATTCATGAGACACACACACACACACACACACACACACACACAGAGGGGCAGAGGCATAGGCAGAGGGAGAAGCAGGCTCCCCATAGGGAGCCCAATGCGGGGGTGGGGGGGCCCAATCCAGGAACTCTGGGATCACATCCTGAGCCAAAGGCAGATGCTCAAACACTGAGCCATCCTGGCATCCTCTCTTTCTTTCTTTTTTTCTTTTTCTCTCTCCCTTGCTCTCTCTCCCCTTCTCACCTTCCCTCTTTATCTCTCTCTTTCTTTCTTTTTTTTTTTTTTTCTATCTACACTGAGTTTTAACCACTGAGGGAATCTGTAAAATCTGGAAAATAGTCATCAAGTCTTACTTAGCATTCTCTAATAAAATACAAACCAAATGAAAGGTCTCCTCAATAAGAACAGAATTGAGGGCAGGCACAGGGCCTTTGCTTATGACAGGCTTATATATTGCACTATTGTCTAGAATGCCTGCTAGCATCCACATCAAGAAGCTCATTTTTTACACACAGTTGCTCTCATCAAATTCTCTTGGACTTAATGGGATGGCTGTCTTCAGTGCATTCAGCTACATCAGTCATTAACAGATTAAAGAATATGTATAGTCAGGTCAGTAATTTTCTTGTGGTTTGTATTGCTAAGGAGAAAATATGGATTCACTTGAATACCGCATTTCCCAGGCAGATTCAAGAATAGAGGGTTTACTGATTAATGCTGGCTCCTCAGTATTTTTCTTGCAGATCATTTTCCTCTGCCCAAGACGATACCAGATAGAATGTCATAGCCAACTCTTTCTTGGTCCTTCCGAGGGCAGGCTGACTTCTTCCCTGGATGGCATCACTAGAGAGCTCTCACAAGAGGGTGATTACCATCCCTGCATCTCTGGATGTAGGACTGAGCTGAGGACTTTTATCATTATTACCATTTCATTTTGCAAAACACGCAGCTTTAAGTTGAAAAGCAAATAGAAGTTTTTGCCATTTACGTGTCTAGATACTGGAGCATGAGGAATTAAAGGAACATGCATCTGTAATTTATGGCTAAATTATGTGGCTACTGGCATTGTTCCTTTGTTTTCTTCCCTCTCCTGGTGCCTTTATTTCAGCGTGTTACAGGCTGGATCTTCGGCCCTTATTTCAGGCTTCAGCTGTTCCTCTTGTTTCATTCACAACTGATGGCCTCCAAATCATTTCTCTTAGAGCCAACCACTGCCCCATGCTGGCGAGGAGGCTTCAGACGGAGAAGGGAGCAGCAGGAACTGATGAACCATGAGAGGAACACTTTTGTGTAAATATAGCTAATGATCATCATCTTAATAGAAACACCGTAGGAAGAAGGAGACAAAAAGGACAATACTGAACAATATTTAGAGATCAAGCTTTCCTCAACTACCTAGCTGATACTCACTTTCATCATTTTTGATTCCCACCAATCAATGAAATGAAAAACCTACCCATTTTCCAATCGTTTAAGAGGATGCCAGTAATTCCTGTTCTTTATTTATTTGTTTTTGCCAAATGAAAGTGTCAATCCAACAGAGTAATGAGTCTCATCTTGGGTAGTGGGGACCCAGTAAGTATCCTTGGCAGATTCTCATCTTTCAAGAGAGGAGGGGGCCCCTGCCCAGGTCAAGGGAAAGGAGCCCATCCATCTGACACCCCCTTGACGGGGCAATGACTCCACACAGCTGCTCGATATTTAGCAGCCCTTAGAGGAAACTCAGCTAGGGCAAAGACTTTTCTGGAGGTTGGTCTGAAGAATATGTAGCCCAGCCATCCCCGGACACCATCTAAGAGTTATTTCTGCAATAAGTGAGACCATCTTTGTACTTAAACAGCCTTTTTCCTGAATAGATTTAAAGAAGATTCCATAAGAGGGTTGTCGACTACATTATTTCACTCCCAAGCCCCCTCTCTTGTTAGCTCTCTGGCTCTCTCATTGCTTAAGGCATTCAGTTGACTCTGGAACATCTGACAAACAACAACATATGGAACTTGCTTCTGTAGACGTGATTCATGCCTCTTCACATGGATCCTGGGGAAGAGCACAATCTTTGGCCTCATCCTGGCAGGTCATACGCATGCTGACCAAGTTATTTATGAATCCCTTGGGACTGAAGTGCCACCTGTTTGTGTGAGCTACTGAGAAAGCATATAGCCCAACCTGTGGCCCTTCTCTCTAGCACACCGCATGCCAGCCTTCCTCTAAACTCTCCCCTTCCTTCCTTTGTCAAGTTTCTCTTGTGGACTTTTTGAGCGGGTTGGGTTTTCTAGCAGTTGGTTTACTTTGGCATGTCCAGCTGGCTCTGGCCGTTGCCTCCTGTGGGAGGTAAATGAAACCAGGTGGGAAGTCACTGATTTGTGACATTGAAACTAGGAATCTGGTCAAGATGAAAAAGAAACACTTTGCCCTTTCCAGCCTGCAGGTACACTCTCTGAAGGCTGCAATTAGGTCCAGCAGGTACTGCACAGCATTGGTTACAGTGTCTGTTTCTGAGAGGAGTGATCAAGGATAGTTAAATTCTGGGGTAAATAGAGAAACCTTACAGAAGGGGGTTCCTGTTTTTGTCCTCCAAACAAAAATAGTTGTAGCATTACTCTTCCCAAGGAATCTGTCAGAGGATAAAATCCAAGAGTTGAGAGACAACAACAAGAAGAACAAAACAGCAACAAAACATCTCTTAAGAATCCAGATGTTCTGCTCTATAAACAACCTGGGTTTGTTTTCTAGATGAGCGAGCATTAGAAGCAATTTGGCTTATGTTCTTGGCCATGTGGAAGGCAGATATCTAGATACAGGATTAAAGAAACTTAATCTTGGGGATAATTTTCAATTTGGAAATCCATTTTAACCACATTATAAAGGTCACTAGATACAGTTTCTGTCTTTAGTTAACATTCAGCCATTCCATGCATGCTCACCTTTGCCCTCCACATTAGCCATAATTTAAAAACATCAACGTGGCGTCCACATTGTAAGGCCTTATCCCCAGTATCATAGGACAGGTCATAGTGTTTATCTTGCTGGAAGAGGTAGGAGGCATGCATCTGGTTGCAACTCTGCATCAATCCCTAGAAGAGAAGAGAAAACTTAGGAAACTACTGACTTCATTGGGTATCCTGTTAGATATACATTGTAGTGAAAATTATTGAGAAAAAAACATTTTTTAAAGGGAAACTGAATTTGTCAGAGAAGGAAAGCAGGAAGAATCAAATTTTTTAAATGGGGCCAAGGGGCACCTGGGTGGCTTAATCGGTTAAGTGTCTGACTCTTGATTTCATCTGAAGTCATGATCTCAGGGTCATGAGATTGAGCCCCAAATCAAGCCCTGCATGAAACCTGCTTAAGGTTCTCTCTTGCCCCTCCCACCCCGCCCCCCACCACTGCTCCTTTGCTTGTGCATGCATGTGCACACACACTCTCTCTCTAAAAAAGTGAAAAATAAAATGGGGCCAATATCTGGACAATATGAACTGTTGGGATAGGTCAATTCTGTGGGATAAATAGCTCAGGGTCAAATGTAACTACAGGTTAACAACAAGGGCATTGATGCTTTTACTCTCCTTTTAAGAGAATGCGTTCATTTACAAACAATCATAATCAGAGTATAATGTTCATTCTTTGAGGGAACATCCTGCTGTTTTGGTTTTGCTGTAATTAAAATACTTTAGAAACTCTCTGGTTCTGTAAAATACTAATAGTGTGATTATTCTAGTGTTTCATTCATACTTAGTTCAAGTACTTTATCATTGGGCTGTTAGGTTTTGAGTTCTCTTTGGAAGTCATAGCTTTTAATACAGAATATTGCTACATTTTTATGCTGAAATCTAAAACAATAAAAGCATTGTTATTCTGAGATGTCTTAACCAACCTTTTAAATGCCATGTTCCCCTTTCAAGAGTGGTAGGAGCTTCAGTACTGCATTTTTATACTTGTTTGCTTGTGATGGTTACAGTGGGATGTTTCACTGCCAATGATCATTAATTTGCCCCAGCATAAGAAGCTTAGTATGGAAAATGGGTGGCAAAGTGACTGAACTATTCCGAAGAACAGTGAATGAATCATGTTCTGACTAAAACAGCATTGTCAATCTCCTCACCAGAAACCCCACCACGTTTCAATTTGTCACGAACCACAGGAAGCCTTTGACTCTTTCATTATCTGCAGTATAATTGTGATTGTACAGAAGCTTTGGCGCTTTTTTTTTCTTGTGACTCATGACAAGAGAAGACTAAAATGTGATCACCTAGTTGAAGTTAGAATTCTTTACAAAAAATTTATCAAATGAGAACAAAATGTAATGCAACTAAAATTTAACTGGGTCCTGAAAGACCAGATGGTAGGCAATGAGGTTGGGTTCAACCCTATAGTTTGTGCTTCATTTGCAGTGAAATTCAGTGTTATTTTTTTGAGAGTGAGGGAAATTAAAGAATTGTAATAGAGCAGGGGAATGACATTGGATTTGAAAAAGAAAATTCACTTGAAGACCAATAAGATTGAAAATTGCAACAGGTGTTTCTATTTTGTTTGTCTCAGAAGCTTGGCCTGAAGCTCATTCACAAAAAAAAAGGTTCCAACAGTCATAAAGGAGACCACCCAAGAGTGTAGAAAGATGATAAAGTGGATCTGGGATAGGAAAAGCAGCTCAAAACACAGGACTTCTCAAAGCCTGGCCAAGCACCCATCTCACTGTATAAATGGATAAATAAAAGTGATGTTTTTCACATAAAGGGCCTTGATGTGATGATACTCTGATTCTAAGCCATTAAAATTATAGACCATTATGTGGCCAACTATTTTAAGTACACTCATAGTTGCTGTGCTATAAGATAGTTGCTGTAAAGGAAATTCCCATGGTCAAATAAATTTAGGAAACTATATCCTAAATCCCTTCTTCAAAGATACTTGCAATGTATATCACCATATTAAAGGCTCTGACATGCCTTGAAGTAATTAAACTTCCTTTTAACTCTTTAATCTAAAATCTCCCAGGCTTTTTTTAAACTCAGAACTCTCTTATCACAGAATACTTAATACATTATTAAGTATTTATTTATAAGTATTACATTTATTCCTTACCTCTCAATAAGGGTCATGCTGTCAGAGCAACATAAACTCTTGGATTTGGAAGGGATCCTAGAGCTTTTATTTTATTCCTTCTCAATGAAGGAATCCTCTTACTAATAAGTGACTGTCCAATCTCCAATCACTTCCCTTGGTGGTGAATTTATTCCTATGCAAAGCATTCATTATCTCTGGGGAAGCTTAAGTTTTAGAAAAGCTCTCCTTTCATTGACCGGAAGTCAGACCTAAAATCATGGCATATTCTGACTGTGCCATCAAATAATTCTACCCAGTGCTACTGACCCAGTTCCCCAAAGCTACAAGGAAAAAATGAATCTCTTCCACTTGAGAGTCATTTAAACTGTGAAGGCTACCATTCTCCAGCCCTTAAAGTTTCTTTTTCTCTTTAAATTGAACATCCTTAATTATTTCAACCATCCCTCTCACATGTTCATCAATCGTTCCCCACTGTTTGAACCCTAGCTTGATGGGGTCCCACATGCAATTTGGCATTGACCTAAGCAAACCACTCCAGGCATGCCTTATCCAGAGGACAGTGGGTAACTACCACCTTCCTCATCCTGAAACTCCACTTTTTTTTCTAACCCATTAATATTTTATGAATGCTAAGTTTCTCTTGACTCATTATTGACTCTGCTGAGTACAACCTAATGTTCCATGCCTTTTTCACAAGTACAGTTTAGCTAAACCCATATCACTGTGGCTAACTGATTTTCAACAAGGGTACCAAGACCTTTCAATGGAGAAATAAATGGTAGTGGGAGAACTGGATATCCACACACAAACTCTTACCTCATACCCACAAACATTAACTCAAAATGGTTCAAAGACCTAAATTTAAGAGCTAAATTTAGCTGCATTTTCTTCAGTGTTGGCAAGGATGTAGATAAATTGGAACTCTCATCATGCTGGTAGGAAAGTAAAATGGTTCAGCGACTTTGGCAGTTCCTCAATGAGGTAAACATAGAATTACCATATGATTCAGCAATTCCATTCCTCCATTGAAAACAGGTCCATTGTTTGAAAACAGATATTCAAACAAATCATTGTACACAAATGCTCAGAGCAGCCCTATTCATAACAGCCAAAAAATAGAATTGACCCAAATGTCCACTGAAGGATGAATGGATAAACAAACTGTGGTATATTCATACAACAGAATATTGTTCAACCACAAAAGGAATGAAATTTTGGTACACACTATGACAGAAATGAACCTTGCAAATATCATGCTACATAAAATGAGCCACACACACACACAGAGTACAATTTAGCTATGTATGAAACATGCCTGTCTTGTCGACTCAAAATAGAACCCTCCTTTACATGGAAATAAGAGCAGGACCATATAATTATCCTCATGAACAATTTCCCCCTTTTTTTTGTTTTCTTTTTTTTCAATTTCCCCTTTTTGGATATGGCTCAGCATTCTAGCTTATGAAATCATCCTGTATTCTGATTCTGCTACTACCCACATTTACTCTACCAAACTCCACTGATGGATTGGGCCATGAATCAGGAAAGACATACCTCTTCTCTAACCAGGAGAGCGGAGCACTGTAAAGGGACGCCCATCATCTTGTGTGGGTTCCATGTCACAGAGTTGGCCCTAAAGGAAAGAAACCGAGTTAAGAAGGTGGCACCTACGACAGGATCAGACTACAAGGTCCTGTGACAGGATGACAGATCTTTGAGGCTCTTATCACTGTTTCTCAGACTCCTGGATGACACTAAATTTATAGAACAAGGTATGGACTCTTAAATCTACAACCTTTTCTTCATCTACATAGAGAGTAGGTGAGGGCAGGCATCTCATGCGGTGCCCCCTTAGCTTCCCTGGAGGAATTCAGCCAGGCTCCGTGTGGTCTGAGAGCCCCTGTGAGTGACTGGGATCCTCCATTCCAGGGTCCTGTCTTTGGCAGCCAAAGAGTAGGGCACCAAGCAGGTAAAGGGCCCATCCTCACATGCCTCCATTGTTCCTGGAGGCACTACCACTGTGGCCTAGAGCTCAGAGTGATGGCTCATTTCATTATTTTTTTTATTCATTAATTTTGTTCTTCTCACCCAACTTCTCCTCCTTCCTATTCAATTGATTATTACATTTTTCGTATGTGTCCTTTCATAATAGCTTTTGGTTCATCCCATTTCCATCTCTTCTCTGGCCCAGAGACATCTCTCTAGACCACAGGTGGGATATGCTATGGCTCCTATAGCAGTTTTCAATCTATTTCCAATCTTAAGTGTCCTGATATACTTGAGAAATACAATGTTCTTTCATCAATAATAGAGATTGTCGGGATTTATGCTATTTGAAAAGTCTAAACCATAGTTCTGGGTCAGATTCTTGTAATAATGATAATAATAATAATAATGCCACCAAGGGTGAGTGCAGGCCATGTGTTTAGTCTTGTGTCTTTCCTCAATCTCATACCCATTTTTCATTCTCATGACACCATTTTCATCACATCAGATTATTTTTTATTCTCAGAAAATTCTATTCTCATGCTCCTGGGTCTCTAAATGCTATTTCTTCTTCTTGGAATGTCATCTCTCTTTGCTTAGCTTGGTTAAATCTTACTTATTCTTTAAGGCCCAGATCAGTGTTATTTTCTCTGCAGACTTCAACTTCATTCAACTTCTTTCCTTCTCTCCTGCTGAACTGCTCTAACAGGTTCACCCCCTAGCTCCAGGGAAAGCAAGTGTTCCCTCCACAAGTGAATTCCCATCTCTCATTTCATATGTTTATCAGGCAAGGTGAGCCTCTGTGCATGTCTTCTGAGGGCCTGAGGGATCCTTGGGAATCAGAATCATGAACATGACCTTAGTATAAACAGACTCATATGAGGAGGGAAAGTAGAACAACCCATTGCAGCTGCCTCCAGACTGCTGCAGATTGCTGCCCCTCCTCTGGCTGAACAACAGACTTGGGCTCACCCTGCTCCCAGCACTCGAGGTGTAAGAACCTTGGGAAGAAATGAGAAGCTGGGAAAGAGCTCATTCACCTATCTGATGAATGGTGGGCATCATCTGGTCAGTTAGAGAATGCTTACTGGCCTGGGGAACTCACCTGAATCGGCAAATAGGCCAGCTCATCTTCTAATACACAGCAAGCATTAAACAAGGTTGGCCCTTGCTACTGATTTCAGTTCTATCATTTACACACTTTGTGACATTGAGCACACATACACCACTTCTAGAATATTCTACAGCTTTATGCCTAATCCTGATGAAACTCAGCTTTGTCAGTAATGACCCCTGATGAGGAAGAAAATAACTCTTCATTTCTCTGACTGGAGGTGGTTGTTTTGATGCAGTGGCCAACTTGTCTTTTTAGAGTAGATGCTGCCAAGGCCCGCGACTACCTGTTACTCAGTTCCCTGTCCTGCCTCTCTCCCAGAGAGGTTGCCTCATAAACATGGCAAAAACCTGCGCGGAGTGATTCAGTGACATGCCCTTATTTTAGAAATGTTGGCAATTTATGAAAAACAGCCTCAAATTCATTTAAAAATGTTTTGCTGTGGGCAGCCTTGGTGGCTCAGTGGTTTAGCGCCGCCTACAGCCCAGGGTATGATCCTGGAGACCCTGGATCGAGTCCCACGTTGGGCTCCCTGCATGAAGCCTCTGCCTGTGTCTGCCTCTCTCTCTCCTCTCTGTGCATTCTCATGAATAAATAAATAAAATCTTAAAAGAAAAATGTTTTGCTGTGATATTCAGTCACATGGCTTCAGTGATCTACTGTAAGTTAGAGGAAACTGCCCCCTTTATGGCTGTTTTAAGACATGTCCTTGTGCCCTCATTTGCACCTCAAACTCAGCAGACCCCACATGAACTCATTAATTTGCCCCTCCTCATCCTTCCAGATCTATTCTTTCTCTGTTTTCCTCCCACATATCCAGCTCTCAGATTTCAGCATTTTAATAGTATTTTCTTCTTCCTCCTCTCCCAATATCACCCCTTGCAGCTCTAGTTTTTTTTTTTTTTTGAAAAAACACCTCTGTATAAAGTGCTTTATTCTGTAGTATTTGATGCTTGTAATTTTTGAGGAAGACACTTCCTAGAGTACAGCAAGCTAATGTTAGCTCGGTCAAAGGTATCTATGATAATGTCCCTTTACTTTTCAACATATTATATAAGACTGTAAAATCTGTCAAGGTGGAAAGTCTCTGGAACTTCTTAAAGCATTGGAAAATAAGGCAAAAGAATTATATACAAATAGTGTTTAAGTATTCTGTAACATACAATACTCTTCATGTAATTAGAGTGTGACTCATCTATATAGACACACAAAATGTTTCAGAAGCAAAGGAAGTAAACAGAAGCACCAGTTCTTTAAACTACACATGGTCCTGGAGCACCTGGGTGGCTCAGTGGTTGAGCTTCTGCCTTTGGCTCAGGTCATGATCCTGGGGTCCTGGGATCAAGTCCCACATCAGGCTCCCTGCAGCTTGTGGAGAGTTCACAAGTCCTGCCCAAGGAGTCTTGGTAGAGGGTCTGCCCTCAGGGCCAAGTCTGGATCAACATCAGTCCCTGAGCTGACAATCACTGCTGTAGGAGCCACTATTTTGCATGGAAAGCATTCTATTTCTCAGATTGGGAGGGGGGTGATGAAAGTCCTTGCCATAGAGCCATGGATGGTGGGGGGAGGGTGAAGAGGCAAGTCAAGACTTGGGAGGAGATGGAGGCCAAGGACCCAGTAGAAGCCACTGAGCTCTCGATTTTGTCCAGGTGAGGACAGTAGGGCAGTAGGAGAAGCTAAGGGTGCAAACCGGGGTGGTAGCGGTGGGGAGCGACCTGAATGGATGAACCCAGCAGTGTGGCTTACATGGAACAGGACAAACATCACAAAGATCTGCTCATCTATGGGACCAAGTATAATTTTTTAAAAGATTTTATTGATTTATTCGTGAAACACACACGCCCACAGAGAGAGAGAGAGAGAGAGAGATTGAGAGAGAGAGAAAGAGACATAGGCAGAGGGAGAAGCAGGCTCCATGCCGGGAGCCTGATGCAGGACTTGATCCCAGGATCACACCCTGAGCCAAAGGCAGATGCTCAACCACTGGCCACCCAGGCGTTCCTAAACTTCCTAGTCACGGCTGTGAATCCCTCTCAGTCTCCAGCCAAACACCTGAACTTCCTCTATGGATCCCTTCAAACCTCCATGACCTTGCTCTTCACCTTGAACATCTACCTTCCAGTTCCACCTGATAAAACACCTATGCCCACCCTGGCACAAAGGCTTCCTTGAATAACCCTGTTTAGCAGAGATTATTCCTTTCTTTGTGCTTACCAATCAGCTCCCTGGTCTGTCTCTTGAGCCTTTACTTCCTTTGCCTTGAATTTCGATCCATCACTAACTGTCACTCTTCCCTACTAGATTCTAAGCCCTTTGAGAATAGGCTTCACACCATATTCGTCTTCATGAACTCACTGGGCCTAGTGCAGCGCCTTGCCCATAGTAGAGGATCGGCAACTACTGAACTGAATTTCTAAACCCCTGGCTCACAGGGCAGTAGTGAGGGCAATAATTGGTAAGATGGCAGCAGTTGTGCCAGGACCTTAAGCTGGGCTGGCAAGCCTTGAGAGGGGACCACCACAAAGGGCAATTGCAGGCAAGCAGCAGCCTGCTGTAGGGAGGGATTAAAGGAGACAGTTTCCAAGGCACGGAAGCATACCTGGGAGTGTTAAGGCTCTTGGCACACCCTCTCAGCTACACTGTCTCTAGAAAATTTGAGAGCCTGAACAAGGAAGAAAGATGCTTTCTGAGAATTTGGTAGGTCCTCAGAGAGAGTGCCAGGCAGGCTATGGTCACTTGCAGCATTTTGTTATGAGGATGGTACTCTGGGGACCCTGTGACCATTGGAGAACCTCTTAATCTGGGGACGATAATTGACCATGGTTTCTTCCATTTTAGAGTGAATCCTGGGGAAAATGTATACTTCCAAGTGAGGCAAATTTTTCCCCCTCAACTTATACCCATGCCCATGAGGCCCAGGGTTTCCACTGACCCTACAACCTTATTCACCACAGACAGTGTGCCTTTCGCTAATAAGTCAGCAAGATGGATACTCTTGGATAAGTAGGTGGCAGTCCCTCATTTTTGGGACTTCATATTTGGCTATTCCACTTAGTGGATTTAGTTATAATACAGTTTCAGAATTGTGGCAATTGGAACAGACTCTGTTCCATGGTAAATGTTCTAAGCTTTGCTCTGAAATAATAGTCTTTAGTGCAAAAGTGTGTGGGTGTTTATTTTTCCAAGGCTCAGGGTAGGTAATTTAGTGAGCTTTTAAGTCATCATCGGTGGAGGACGCCCCATGGCTTTCAGCACTTGGAGTTCCAGGTGGCATTAAAAGTACAATAATAGATGCTTACTTTTTGAACCAGTCAGAAAGGAACTCATAGAAGAGAGAGTACTGTGTGCAGGCCACCTCTCTTTTGAAAGCATGAGAATTAGTTCTCATTCTGGTCATCTGAGCAGGTACCTTCTCTTTTTTTCATTATCTCTCTCTGTTTTGTGCATTCCCTTCTCCTTAGGTGTCTGGTTTCATAGAGATCTTCATGGCAAAAAGGAATTTGGCGTGGGAGAAGACCCAGAGGATCAGAGGGAGAGGCAGACTGGCCTTCACTGGCAGGGGGCTATGTGTGCCTTCGGCCTCCCATTGCTAACAGGGCACCTGCCATCAGAGCACTGGCAGCTCTGCTTGCCAGTCACTGACTCCTGTCAGCAGACTTGGGGACTGCTACCCTGCTGACTTAGGCCGTAGCTGGACTCTAAAGTCTTCCACAAATGAGGCAGTGTGCCCCTGACTCTGCCTCGGTGACCCCTGCCCCCTATTTCTACTCACGGGTTCTCTGCATGTGAGTGGGCCTGGGCATCGCAGAGCACACCGTGTGCATTCACTCTGGCTTGGCCTGGCTGGCCGCATGACCAGTGCTGACAGGTGCTCCATGCTCCATTGGCCTCTCTCCTCATCCCAGAATGGAAATGGAGCCAGGATGTCTAGAAGCAGAGCCAGTGGGCAACTCTTCCTGGGCAGCATCTGGCTACTTGGCAGGGCATGGTGGGCACTTGGCAGCCTCTGACAAACTCAGGCTTTCTCAGTTGCCTGGAGTGTCAGAGCTCACCTCTGCTGTTGACCTGCCATGGTGTAATGGGAGAACTGGGGACATTGTGCTCCCTTTGCGCATGGTCAGCAAAGCCTGAGGCTGATTTTGCATTCTATAAATTTTTTCCCTTTTCTCTTCAGACCTGAATATGTCTTATGCCAATCAGATATCACCTCCTTTAGGTTTAGCAGCTTTTCTCAATCATCTACTGCTTAATCTCTGAAAAAACAAAAAAGGTGCTTTGTAACCTTTTTTTTATATAAATTTTTTTTGTAAAAAAAAAAATTATCGTGAGAATGGAAACCATGAGACAATGTTCTCACAAATATGTCTTGCTCTAAACTGGCTGTATTAAGCCCCAAGCCCCTGCTTTCAACACTGATAAAATATAAAGTGCACAGTTACTTATTGGTTTGCTTAAAGCAATGGATATTGTCCTTTTCTGGAACATAAAAGCTACAGATCTTCTCCCTAGAAAACTATGACCTGCCAACAGGTTTTTAAGTAACTTTGGTAGTTGGTTCAGAGATTGTAAGAAGGCCATTCCTAGGAGATTCCTGGGTGGCGCAGCTGTTTGGCGCCTGCCTTTGGCCCAGGGCGTGATCCTGGAGACCCGGGATCGAATCCCACATCGGGCTCCCAGTGCATGGAGCCTGCTTCTCCCTCTGCCTATGTCTCTGCCTCTCACTCTCTCTCTCTCTATTATAAATAAATAAATTAATTAATTAATTTAAAAAAAAAAAGAAGGCCATTCCTGAGTCCTCTGGCCAACCACAGACTCCAGTTACGGTTCTGTATTTGAGAAACATTCCACCTGGGCTCCTTGACAGGGGATTTGATGTCTTTTTGTTGTTTACACATAACATTCATGTGTCCATGACCACACAGTCAAGGCATACAAACATTGTGAGAATGGGCTCACCTGTGCTCTGAGAGTGCTTGGAAATTGTATGTAACTTGCTTTTCACATTTAGCTTTCACGCTTTACATTGTTAACAAGAAAAGTGGGTATACCTCTCCACGCCGCTCAGCTTCCATTTGTGCTTCCGGGACATCAGTAATCCCCCACCCCAAGCGGCCTGCAAAAAGGAAGATCATATAAGTAACAGGGTAGCAGGTCTTTCATTGCCTAGATTTCTAAAGTTTGGTGTCCTCAAGAACAGTGAGTCTCATGGGGTGAAAGTCATCTCCTCAAGCTCAGGCAACTCAGATGCCTGGCCACCTTCTGGCACTAGACTTTCAAAGTTTAAATTGGATGCTATTCTAAAGTTTCAGGTTCCATTTCATATTTAGACAAGTGAAAGGAGCCAAACTGGGGGCATATGTCTTGTGTCCACCCAAGAAGGGGAAGATCCTTTCCCCAATACATCACTACCACTCACGATCCTAGTGCAGCTTGTGACGTCAGAACAAGAAAGCCTATTGTGTCCTCTGCTGAGAGTACAGAGGATGGGGTGGAGGACCCATTAAGCAGCTTCTGAGTTATAAGGAAAACTCCTTTTTTTAAAATAATAAATTTATTTTTTATTGATGTTCAATTTGCCAACATACAGAATAACACCCAGTGCTCATCCTGTCAAGTGCCCACCTCAGTGCCCGCCACCCAGTCACCCCCACCCCCGCCCACCTCTCCTTCCACCACCCCTAGTTCGTTTCCCAGAGTTAGGAGTCTTCCATGTTGTGTCTCCCTTTCTGGTATTTCCCACTTATTATAAGGAAAACTCCTTTGGCAAGTCTGGATGATTCCAGAAGGAGGAAGCAGCTTCATAATCCTACTTCAAGGGCACCGGGTGGTTCACTCGGTTAAGTGTCTGCTTTCGGCTTGGGTCATGGGATTGAGCCCCATGTCAGGCTCCCTGCTTCTCCCTCTCCCTACCAATCCCCCTGCTTATGCTCTCTTTCTCTGTGTCAAATAAATAAATAAAATCTTTTTTAAAAATCCTATTTCACTAATATGTATTTTAGGATAAGATAATTTCTAAGAAAGAAAGAAAGAAAGAAAGAAAGAAAGAAAGAAAGAAAGAGAAAGAAAGAAAGAAAGAAAGAAAGAAAGAAAGAAAGAAAGAAAGAAGAAAGAAAGAGAATTTGTTGAGTGGCTAGAACATGTCTCTTAAAAATCTTTACTCAAGTTTGAAGATTTAAATTAGTATAGTGATATAGTGATTCTGAGAGTGCTAATAGTATGATGTTAAGATGGAGATTCATTGGAAAATGTTGGCATTATTTGTGGGTGAAAATAATCCAAGGATAATTTCTAAAGAAAAAGAAAAACACGTGTTAGGGTATAATTGCCTTTTTTTAAAGTTTGTTGTAACTTCAGTCCTTTTACACTTTGAAAAATTACCCAATTTTCCAAATGTGTAATATTTTAAGATTTTCTTTACTTTAATTACACAGAGTATAAACATTTAAGATAATAAGTGATAAACTTGGTAGGTTCCAAAGAAAGCACATATAATTGGTCAAAAGATCTAGCTCTATGTTAAGTAGAAATCCTAGAGGAGAGACCACAGTACCTGCTGGTTCAGGACACACAGACATTGTTATTTTTAAAGTTGTCAGGATAATTCTCTTCCTGAATCAGCTAACAAGGTTTAATAGGCTTTCCAGTTCCAAGACCTGAGTCACGATGGTACTTGGATTGTTCAACTTAGTGTCTTCATTTGTAAAACCAATGGAATGTCTGGTAGCCTAATGAACAACTCATATTGTGAATCATGGAAGGAAAAGAAAACTGGTAACCACTCTACAGGATGACATTGGGATAATGGAAATCTACCCGGTTCAGCCTTAGGTAGTAATAGTGGATTAGTAAGAAACAGTTTGCAGATAACAGCTGATCCTTGAACCACACTTGGGGTGATTCTGGTTTAAGTTTAAGTTTCTTCAATTTGTCCTTCTAAATCTGGACATTTTTTCATTTGAAGATGTTTTGATGGGCACATCTTCATTTAATGTGACTAGGCCTGGAGTAACATTTCAAATATAATTTATCTTTTCAGCTGGCCCAGCTAAGAAATTGGCAATTTGGTGACCCATACTTCTAGCAAGCCGTCAAGTCTTCTTTCTTCTTCAAATATACAAATACCCGACTTGAGTTTAAGTTTTTTATCCTCTGAGTTTCCTATGCAAATGTAACTCTTTTTGCCTTTTCGATCATCCTTAAAGGGAAACACAATCTACATGTGTGTGGCTGTGTATGTGTGTGTGTAGGTTACATTCCTCCAAGGATGTTATGGGGTGATGATGATTTAAGAACTAAGTACTCAGCTTGGATGCTGGTCATAGAAATAATAATATTATCATGTTGGGAACATTAAGGCAAATCAGCCTCTGACTTCCTCCAGTCAATGTTGTATACTGTGTGGATTGTGTGCCACTTTGTCTCTGCACTCTTCAAAAGCTTAAATATCCCCATTCTGAAAATAGGCTCCCAAGGGAAAGAGAGACAGAGAGAAAGAGAGAGAGAGAGAGAGAGAGAGAGAGAGAGAGAAAACGGGTTTCATTCCATGAGCCCTGAATGAATAAGTAAGTGCAAGGACACTTTGGTGGCAGTCCCTATGGGATACTCACATCCACATGCATCCAGATCTTGTACTTTTTACAAATGTCAGCAACTGCTAAGAGGGGGTCGAATGCTCCATACACGGTGGTCCCAGCTGTGGCGCTCACAAGGAAAGGAACAAATCCCTGGACAAATGAGAAAGCCCCAAATAACGTCAAATAGGGCATCAGTATTTTTTTAAGCTAATAAAAACAGTGGATATTCTCCCTCTGTCACACAATTCTCCAGTTTTGGAAACATCACAAGGATTGTTGGCCCCTTGGAACCTGGGAGGATATTCACTCTCCAAGATCTGGGTTCTCCAGGCCATTCTTGGACCTGCCAGTTGCCTTATAGAAACAGACACTTTGGTTCTGGTGACACTGGACCCAGAAGGGAAGAAGCTGACACTGGACCCAGAAGGGAAGAAGCTTTATGGTGCCCCCAAGCCATTTATATATTCCAGATGGATATGCTCCCCACTTTGTTCACTTTCTAGTCTTCCTTTTGCAAATCAGTCTCCTAGTGTGAGCAGACAAAAGAACAAAGAGAAGGAAATCCGATGGGCTCATTATTCCTATTTGGAAAATCCTCAGATAATCTATTTGTTATCTTAGAGGGAAGAGTTCATGTGGGACTAGACAATAAGCCATTACTTTTATCCATCTAAGTAGTCCTTGGTCTGTCTGGCCCTGGCTAAATGGAAATTGCTAGAAGGTAGAAGAATGCCTCAAACAGAATGAATAGAGCCATGATGTGACAGGATGTTACAGAGTCAGGCTTTAGGTGGCAGCAAAGGTTTAATCTTGTGGTGTATGCTACTAGACGTGTCCTACAGGAACAAGGGGACTCCTGCTGCCACTTTGTAGGGAAAAAAAAAAAGGCATATTAAAAGAAATAATTATTCCTAAACTGATATTAATAAAATGCACATGTAAATAAAAGTTACACTAAGGGAGTTCTACAAGCAAGCTCTCTGGTTTGCAAACCATCCAGGGAAATAAATTACTTTCTAGAGCTTTGTGGGAATCTTTCACAGGTCTCCAGAACTTGCTGCTTCTCAGACTTCTAAATTGCTTGCCACAGAAGAAGATTCTTGGAGAGCCAATCATAACCATATTCCTAGGCAGGAAAAATTGGCTCCTTTTAAACAACCACACCACACGGAAACTTGTGCTGCATTAGCAGTGTGATATTTTCCACCCGTGAAAATGATCTTTCAAATGTATGTCTGTTTAATGCCAATGCTCAGCACACAGAGGACAAATGCTGTAGAAAGTCCTATAGCATCACTGTGTATATTATCACAGTGTACATTATTTAATCAGCAACTTAGATCTTTCTGGAGCAGAGCCTAGAACTCAGAGAAATAAATGACTCGATGCAAAAATTCTATACTCTCAGGAAAGCTGGGAGGTTGAGAATTAGGTCTTCTTCTTTTTTTTTTTAAAGATTTATTTATTTATTTATGATAGACATAGAGAGAGAGAGGCAGAGACACAGGAGGAGGGAGAAGCAGGCTCCATGGTGGGAGCCCGACGCGGGACTCGATTCCAGGACTCCAGGATCATGCCCTGGGCCAAAGGCAGGCGCTAAACCACTGAGCCACCCAGGGATCCCCTAGGTCTTCTTTTTAAAGCAAAACCAAAGTGGGGGCACCTGGTTGGCTCAGTCAGTAAAGCATCTGACTCTTGATTTTGGCTCAGGTCATGATCTCAGGGTTGTGAGATCGAGCCCTGGGTTGAGTTCTACACTGCTTGGGTGTAGAGCCTGCTTGGGCGTCTCTCTCTCCTCTTCCTCTGCCCCCCAGTACAACACCCCCCCCCCAAAACAAACAAAACAAAACAAAACAAAACCCTCCAAAACCCCAAAAACAAATCAAAAAAGCAATACCAAAGTATGTTCTCCACTGGATGGAAACAGAAATAATGTGCTTTTAGCCTGTAATAGGCTAGATTAACTCCCTACAAACTTACTTTTTGTTTGGCTTCAAGGATTCTTCTTTCAAGATCAGATGGGACCATTTTCCCCCTGGAAGGAAAAATAAATACATTATAGGTTTGCTTCAAATACTTTGTTGTCTTTACAAGCAGCCACATCAGGGTCAAATTTCAACCCTAAACTGTTGCTAACAATGATTCATCATAACAACTCCTTGGCTGTTTCCAGGAAGAAACGCAGTTCCTCCCTGAATGATGCATGTTGTAATTTCTGACACATTTAGGAGACTCCTGACTACACTGTGCTGTTAGAACAGCCACATATCCCACCATGGTGCACAGAACCTGCTTCTTGGGTCATCCTCTAAACTCGCTTAAAACAAGCCTGTTTTGGCACAAGCCACTTGGCAATGAAAGGAAAGAGCAGGAAAAAGATTTGTGTTCCTAATCTCCAAATGAATGGCGCTGCAATTTCACATACAGATGACGTGCCAAGAAGAGAAATCCATTCTGAAATGAATGAAAATATTAAGTAAAAAAAGCTACCTAATCACATTCTAAGTGCTAAAAGCATAAAGCCAGCCAAGAAAACATGGGCTCAAATTTCAAACATTTAGATGCATGGGCTTTGGAAAAAGAAACATCCTTTTATCCCTGAAATGTTTCTTTCCTAAAATAAAAACACAGATAGTGCTTTGCTCATTATAAAAGCCCATTATTATAATAATCAAAGGAGTTGGTTTCTACAAGAAGCTAAATGTAACTAGATGCTTAATCTTAGTCAAGTTACTTGATTTTTCTGTGCCTATTATTACTGTCCCTGGAACATAGTAATAATAAAATTACTTATGGAGTTATGAGGTTTGAAAGAGTTAATACATGCAAAATTATTTTAAAAGCACTTGGCATGTGGGAAGCATTCCATAAATGTTAACTTTCGTTGTTGAGACTGTTATGTATTATGACATTCATCTTCCAAGACATTGGAGGAAAAATGGGGAAAGGACAAAGTAGCTGCATGCTGCCAGAGGCAGTAAAATATTCTTCACACCAAAATAGCTCTCTCGAGGTTGCAAAACTGACTTAACTTTTCACATCAGGGTCATCGATCTAGGTTTTTAAAGGGCAATTTTGAAAAATAAATTATGGGTAGGAGGTTGTCACAATAAATGGCTGGGAGACACTACTGGCATTTAGGGAGCAGTGGGGGGGGCTTGGAGGAGGGGGTTTAGTGTGTGTTGCTAATTCAATAATCCATTCCTGGCTGTCCCTGTGATTTTAGGCATAGAGGGAGCATTGGGCTACTTCAGTACATCTTCTAAGCTTTGCATACTGAAATATGTTATTTTATTAGAAGTTACTTTCCTAGCACTCACTTTATAAAAATAATTTGGGCATTATATAATAAGTAGTAAGTTATATTTTCTGTGATTTTCATTTCAGGCTCATAGAGGAGGCACTGCAAAATATAAAGTAGACATTAGGCCCCAAAGCCTTTAAGAACCACTAATTTATGTGAAGCTGTTTTCTAAAGGAAGGCAGTTAAAATGCAATTATCTGGCAACAGTAATGGACAAGTTACCAGTGATTAGTCAGGCTGGATTGGAACAAAGGACAGTGAACATACATTTGGTGCTTAGGGTGTGATTCCAGTTCAGAGCAACCCACCTCTGGGGAACATCTGTGGGATGGGGCTTCTGAAGGAGGGACAGAGGGAACGGAAAGGCAAAGTGATGGGGTCAGGGAAAGGAGCTCACTCCCTATATCTCTCCCCCTACTTCACAGCTTGGCTTGAGGGCATCCCACAAAGCAGTGATCTTTCCGTCTCTCTAGATCAAGCTATGCTTCAGCGTTGCTGCAGCGCTGATATAAACAAAATGTACAGCTTTCAGAAGAAATTTGGGTATTGCACTAATCTCTTACATAAAGTTTTCAGCACATTAAAGTTGCCATTTATTTTTCTAGGTAAACATGGAAACTGAGAGGTAATTCTCAGAAATGGTTTGCAAATCCCAAATTTTACCTACTCTTCCATGTGCCAACCACCTCTCCATTGGAGAGTTTTGGGTGTCCTAGTTTGACAGCTGCAATTGGATCATCTAATCACACCTGGATGTTTTGTTAACCAGGAGCAGTAGGTGTCACCAAGAAGTCACAGATTAGGGTACATTATAATTGGAAGGTGCTGAAGACCTGTTTCTGGTCTAATTGTCTCATTTTTCAAATGAGGAAGCAGGCCAAGAGAAGTGAAGTGACAGTCCAAGATCAAATGTTGGTAAAAGGTTGATTGTAACTAGAAGTAAAACACCAAGCTTCCTAGAAGGGCCAAACAGATAGGAAACCTATTTAGAAAGATTGGAGACTTTCAAGATAAGATAAATCCTTGCAGATAATATCTGACTTTCCTGAATCAGAGGTGCCATTCAAGCATGCCAGGGAACCAGTAATGAACAGTCTGTTCCATTTCTCTATCAGAGTTTTGGGGCATGTTCATCAAATAATCAAGTTCAGGCGGAAAGCGATGGTGTGGTTCTTCACGGGGCAGGTTCCAGCCTTTCCTAGGCACTCTGCCTGCGTATCTGTTTTTATCCACTTAGGAACCCAGAATCTGGTGTGCTGAAGGTGGCAGATCAACATTTGTTGGAGATAATGTGACCTGAAGGCAGAAGTTCAACTCATGGGTGATATTAATATGGTTATTTTACCTTAATGACTGGCCAGATGGCTAATATGCTGCCTCTGGAGACAAAACTTTTCATCTTTCTGTCTATCTTAGAATTAGCTTGAATTACTTTAGAACAACGGTTCTAAAAATTTTGTGTGCAAAAAAAATCACTTGTGTGCCTTTAAAAAGCAGATTCCTTGGTCCTGCTCTTAGAGATTTTGATTGAGGAGGTCGATTAATGGGGCCCGGAAATTAATTCCTTCCACAAATATGTATTGAGTGCTTACTGTGTGCCACACACTGTTGGGGGTACTGGGGTACCAGAGTAAACAGACCAGCTTCTATTATTCAGGACTTACATACTAACAGTAACATAGTAAAATAGGCATGCATAGGAGTCTGGATTTCTAATAAGCACCCTGGATCATTCTGACCTAGATCCACATGTTGAGAAATATTGCTTTAGAAATGGAAGTTTAGGGCGGCCCCAGTGGCTCAGCAGTTTAGCGGTTTAGCGCTGCCTTCAGGCTGTGGTGTGATCCTGGAGACCCAGGATCGAGTCCCACATCAGGCTTCCTACATGAAGCCTGCTTCTCCCTCTGCCTGTGTCTCTGCCTCTCTCTCTCTCTCTCTCTCTGTGTCTGTCATGAATAAATAAATAAAATCTTAAAAAAAAAAAAAAAAGAAATGGGAAGTTTAGCCTGGTAGTATTTAAATAATTGTGTGACATACTAGCCAAGTACCATTCATATGACTTATGGTTTTGAGCCATCCTGGCTGTGGGGCAAGAGCAAAAGGAGCCCCAAATATGGACTGTGCATCCTCTGACTCCCCATGTGTTGTGGGGTGAGAAAACATTTGGGTGGCAATCAGCATGGTCCTCTAGGACTAGAAGCTGTCAGGCCAGGCCTAGATTTTCCAGACAAATATCTCTTGGTGCAGGGAGGCTTTGGATAGCAGCTGTTGCATTCTGTGTGTCTGGCCTCAAAGTATCTCCATAGCAAAAAGGTGTATCTTTAAAGTTCACATGTCCCAGCCTTTACTCACACAATTAAGTAGTGACTGATCTTTTTTGTAATGCTGTTCTCTGGTAGTTGTCAGTGTTTACAGGAGAGCCATTAAAGTGGGGACTGTTGAACAGATTTTTGCTTTGGATGTGGCTGCCTTGCACTGAAATTCCTGATTTTACAAGTCTTAAAAATGTATATAATGCTATTGGGTCAGATAACTTCACAAAATCTCCTGGGAAAATCCCACAATAGCAGCTATTGCTGCTAGCAGGAAAATCTCCTCTTTGTGGGAAGAAGCTAAAGACACAGTGGATTTTTGGCCCAGATTCATGAAGGAGAAAGCTAGCTTACCAAAAGGAGAATGTTACTAGAGAGTTTATACCTCTAGGCAGGCATCCAAATGGTCACAAATCAGGTGCTTGACTCCTTGGTGACCCTGTTCATTGGCTCTGATGAAACTGTAGTAATTCTACAAGCTTTTTCTAAGTGAGTAGAGCTTTTCTCTGCTCATTTAGACAGAAATGTGTGCAAAGAAGAGTGGATGTGTGAATCCTTCCTGTTAGAAATTGATACTACAATCCTTGCTAACAGCAACAATACTGGCAGTGATAATGAAGTGCCAGCTTCAGAAGCAGTCACCACCCTGTGCCTTATTCCATGATCTCGGAGCCTCCTGCCAACACTATAGGAGTTATTATTGTTCTGATCTTACAGACAGGGAAACTGAGGCTTGGGGAGGCAGGTGAATGTGGCTAAACCTTGGAATGTGGAGACAGAATAACCAGGTTCTTGCCCCAGGTCCTGTGCTAACTGTGTGTACTTGAAGAATTACGTTCTTCCTTTTACTCATTCATAAAATAATGATGATATTACCTCCCCTCACAAGGTTTACATGAGGATCCAATGAGATAATAAATATAAGATACTATACAGGGACGCCTGGGTGGCTCAGTGGTTAAGTGTCTGCCTTTGTCTCAGGTCGTGATTCTGTGGTTCTGGGATCAAGGTCCACATTGGACTCCCTGTGAGGAGTCTGCTTCTCCCTCTGCCTATGTCTCTGCCTCTGTGTGTTTCTCATGAATAAATAAATAAAATCTTAAAACAAAAAGACACTATAAAGCACTGAGTATAAAACTCTGCCTACATATAGTAACCACTCAGTACACATGAGATAGTCACATTGTTGTCATTACTACCACTGGTCCTAGTGGTGTGTGACTTGCAGGATGTCACATGCCTAGTAGGTGGCAGACTGCAAACCTAGAGCTGTCTGATATCAGAATGTAGGTTCTTAGCACTGTACAATAGATGTCTTCAAAGCATTAGTGGGGTTCAAACAAAATACCTACCTGTCTGAAAGGTTGAGTTCTAGAACAATAATGATATATGTAATATTAACATGTATGACTATATAATGATATTATGTAATATTAACACTAGGGTTTTTTGGAAGCCCTTTGAAGCGAATAGTTCCTTGATCCCAATTGTGTTTGCTATTTGCACAGTTCAGCAAAATAAAAACTTATCACCTCCTACTAAAATACATTACTCTAATATCCCTTGATGATACTGTTCTTTGTAGCATAGCATCTAAATGCTAGAGGACTAACCAAAATTGCTGGGTTTTTTGTTTTGTTTAGTTTTTTTAACTAGTCAATGGTATGCAAAAACTATTTCTTTAACATAGATTTTGATATAGGGATGATAAAGGCAGCTCATGGACACAAGCCAATTTTCTAATTGCCAGACTGTGTGATGACTAGCAAACAAAAGTACTTGTATTATGAAACCAAACCCTCTGCCAAAAATATTTTACCATAATTACAAATAGTGAGCTTCCTTGGTCCCTTTAATATATAGTTTGATTTGGAAAAAGAGTTTTAACTTTAACAGATAACCATATTTTTCTCTTTTAATGTTTGTTTTCCAATATGCACAATGGGATCACTTAGTATCATGGCCAGGATATAGGAGCAGGATATTTTTGGTGATTTTTCTATCTAACTCTAGTAATTTGTATCTAATTCTAATTCTAGAGTTTTATCTAATTCTATTAAAAAAAACTTTTTAAAATTACCATCTCCAAAAGCATTTTCTTCACATACACACATACACACACTCTCACTCACTATACAACAATCCAAGTGATGTGCAACCTAGGATGCCATGATATGGTTAGGAACTACCTTTGTTTTCATTCAAAACCTCTGGGGCAGGGGTGGGGGTGGGGAATCCCTGGGTGGTGCAGCGGTTTAGCACCTGCCTTTGGCCCAGGGCATGATCCTGGAGACCCGGGATTGAATCCCACGTCGGGCTCCCGGTGCATGGAGCCTGCTTCTCCCTCTGCCTGTGTCTCTGCCTCTCTCTCTCTCTCTGTGTGTGTGACTATCATAAATAAAAATTAAAACAAAACAAAACAAAAAAGCAAACAAAACCTCTGGGGGGGAGGGGCAAGATGGCGGAAGAGTAGGGTCCCCAAGTCACCTGTCCCCACCAAATTACCTAGATAACCTTAAAATCATCCTGAAAATCTACGAATTCGGCCTGAGATTTAAAGAGAGACCAGCTGGAATGCTACCGCGCTTCTATCAAGGTAGGAGACGGGGAAAAAAGAAATAAAGACACAAAAGGCCTCCAAGGGGGAGGGGCCCCGCGAGGAGCCGGGCTGAGGCCGGGGCGAGTGTCCCCAGGACAGGAGAGCCCCGTCCCGGAGAAGCAGGAGCTGCACCAACCTTCCCCGCGGAAAGGGGCCCGCAGGGAGGTGGAGCAGGACCCAGGAGGGCGGGGATGCCCTCGGGCTCCCGGGGACACTAACAGGCACCTGCGCCCCGGGAGATGCGCCGAGCTCCCTAAGGGCTGCAGCGCGCACGGCAGGACCCGGAGCAGCTCGGAGGGGCTCGGGGGCGGCTCCGCGGAGGGGGCTGCGGGGCGGGAGCGCGAATCCAACAGCGCAGGCTCCGGAGCACTGGGCACCGGGGACACAGCCCAGGATCCGGCCTCCCCCAGGACAGGCAGAGGCCGGGAGGGCCCAGGACAGCAAGGACGCTCCTGCCTGGAACTGAGCAGATCAGCGGCCCCGCCCCGGAGCCTCCAGGCCCCTGCAGACCCAGAGCTCTGGAGTTACTGTGGGAGCTGACTCCAGGGCTCCAGAGCTGGCCGCCGCCACAGGGGTTGTTCCTCCTGGGGCCTCACGGGGTAAACAACCCCCACTGAGCCTCACAGTGGCCTCACCGGATAAGTAGCTTAAACATCACTCACTGAGCCCTGCACCAGGCAGGGGGCTGAGCAGCACCCCCAAGTGCTAACACCTGAAAATCAGCACAACAGACCCTCCCCCAGAAGACCAGCTAAACGGACAGGGGAAAAACAAATTATTGACCAAGCAGCACTGGAAAGTTCCAGGGGGAAGTCGAGGGACTTACTGTATACAGAATCAGAGGATACTCCCCCTTGTTTTTTTTTTTTTTATTTGTTTCCTTCCCCCCCATTTTTTCTTTTTCTTTTTTTCTTTTTCTTCTCTCTTTTTTCTCTTTTTTTCTTTTTCTTTCCTTCTTTCTCTTCTCTCTTTTTCTTTTCCCAATACAACTTGTTTTTGGCCACTCTGCTCTGAGCAAAATGACTAGAAGGAAAACCTCACCTAAAAAGAAAGAATCAGAAACATCCTCTCTCCCACAGAGTTATAAAATTTGGATTACAATTCAATGTCAGAAAGCCAGTTCAGAAGCACTATTATAAAGCTACTGGTGGCTCTAGAAAAAAGCATAAAGGACACAAGAGACTTCATGACTGCAGAATTTAGATCTAATGAGGCGAAATTAAAATTCAATTGAATGAGATGCAATCCAAACTAGAAGTACTAACGATGAGGGTTAACAAGGTGGAAGAATGAGTGAGTGACATAGAAGACAAGTTGATGGCAAAGAAGGAAACTGAGGAAAAAAGAGACAAACAATTAAAAGATCATGAGGATAGATTAAGGGAAATAAGTGACAGCCTGAGGAAGAAAAACCTATTTTTTTTTTTGTTAACATTTATTTACTTATTCATGATAGACAGAGAGAGAGAGAGAGAGAGGCAGGGACACAGGAGAGGAGAGGACAGGGAGAAGCAGGCTCCATGCCGGGAGCCTGACATGGGACTCGATCCCGAGACTCCAGGATTGTGCCCTGGGCCAAAAGCAGGTGCCAAACCACTGAGCCACCCAGGGATCCCCAGAAAAACCTACGTTTAATTGGGGTTCCTAAGGGCACCAAAAGGGACAGAGGTCCAGAATATGTATTTGAACAAATCATAGCTGAAAACTTTCCTAATCTGGGAATGGAAACAGGCATTCAGATCCAGAAAATAGAGATATCTCCCCCCTAAAATCAATAAAAACCATTCAACACCTCGACATTTAATAGTTAAGCTTGCAAAATCCAAAGATAAAGAGAAGATCCTAAAAGCAGCAAGAGACAAGAGATCCCTTACTTTTATGGGGAGGAGTATTAGGGTAACAGCAGACCTCTCCACAGAGACCTGGCAGGCCAAAGAGGGCTGGCAGGATATATTCAGGGTCCTAAATGAGAAAAACATGGAACCAAGAATACTTAATCCAGCAAGGCTCTCATTCAGAATGGAAGGAGAGATAAAGAGCTTCCAAGACAGGCAGGAACTGAAAGAATATGTGAACTCCAAACCAGCTCTGCAAGAAATTTTAAGGGAGACTCTTAAAATCCCTCCCCTTTAAGAAGAAGTCCAGTGGAACAATCCACAAAAACAGGGACTGAATAGATATCATGATGACACTAAACTCATATCTTTCCATAGTAACTCTGGATGTGAACAGGCTTAATGACCCCATCAAAAGGTGCAGGTGTCAGACTGGATAAAAAAGCAGGACCCATCTATTTGCTGTCAACAAGAGGCTCATTTTAGACATAAGGACACCTACAGCCTGAAAACAAAAGGTTGGAGAACCATTTACCATTCAAATGGTCCTCCAAAGAAAGCAGGGGTAGCCATCCTTATATCAGATAAACTAAAATTTACCCCGAATACTGTAGTGAGAGATGAAAAGGGACACTATATCATACTTAAAGGATCTATCCAACAAGAGGACTTAACAATCCTCAATATATATGCCCCGAATGTGGGAGCTGCCAAATATATCAATCAATTAATAACCAAAATTAAGACATACTTAGATAATAATACACTTATACTTGTTGACTTTAATCTAGCGCTTTCTACACTCGATAGGTCTTCTAAGCACAACATCTCCAAAGAAACGAGAGCTTTAAATGATACACTGGACTAGATGGATTTCACAGATATCTACAGAACTTTACATCCAAACTCAACTGAATACACATTCTTCTCAAGTGCACATGGAACTTTCTCCAGAATAGACCACATACTGGGTCACAAATCAGGTCTTAACCGATACCAAAAGATTGGGATCATCCCCTGCATATCCTCAGACCATAATGCCTTGAAATTAGAACTAAATCACAACAAGAAGTTTGGGAGGACTTCAAACACGTGGAGGTTAAGGACCATCCTGCTAAAAGATGAAAGGGTCAACCAGGAAAAAAAGGAAGAATTAAAAAGATTCATGGAAACTAATGAGAATGAAGATACAACCATTCAAAACCTTTGGGATACGGGAACAGCAGTCCTGAGGGGGAAATACATCGCAATAGAAGCGTCCATCCAAAAAGTGGAAAGAACTCAAATACAAAAGCTAACCTTACACCTAAAGGAGCTAGAGAAAAAACAGCAAATAGATCCTACACCCAGCAGAAGAAGAGAGTTAATAAAGATTCGAGAAGAACTCAACAAAATCGAGACCAGAAGAACTGTGGAACAGATCAACAAAACCAGGAGTTGGTTCTTTGAAAGAATTAATAAGACAGATAAACCATTTGCCAGCCTTATTCAAAAGGCTAAGTCTTGAGTCTTCTCCCTCTTGAGAAGACTCAAATTAATAAAATCATGAATGAGAAAGGAGAGATCACTACCAACACCCAGGAAATGCAAACGATTTTATAAACATATTATGAACAGCTATATGCCAATAAATTAGGCAATCTAGAAGAAATGGATGCTTTTCTGGAAAGCCACAAACTACCAAAACTGGAGCAGGAAGAAATAGAAAACCTGAACAGGCCAATAACCAGGGAGGAAATTGAAGCAGTCATCAAAAACCTCCCAAGACACAAAAGTCCAGGGCCAGATGGCTTCCCTGGGGAATTCTATCAAACGTTTAAAGAAGAAACCATACCTATTCTACTAAAGCTGTTTGGAAAAATAGAAAGAAATGGAGTACTTCCAAATTCGTTCTATGAGGCCAGCATCACCTTAATTCCAAAACCAGACAAAGACCCCACCAAAAAAGAATTATAGACCAATATCCCTGATGAACGTGGATGCAAAAATTCTCAACAAGATACTAGCCAAGAGGATCCAACGGTACATTAAGAAAATTATTCACCATGACCAAGTAGGATTTATTCCCGGGACACAAGGCTGGTTCAACACTCATAAAACAATCAATGTGATTCATCATATCAGCAAGAGAAAAACCAAGAACCATATGATCCTCTCAATAGATGCAGAGAAAGCATTTGACAAAATACAGCATCCATTCCTGATCAAAACCCTTCAGAGTGTTGGGATAGAGGGAACTTTCCTCGACATCTTAAAAGCCATCTACGAAAAGCCCACAGCAATTATCATTCTCAATGGGGAAGCACTGGGAGCCTTTCCCCTAAGATCAGGAACAAGGCAGGGATGTCCACTCTCACCACTGCTATTCAACATAGTACTAGAAGTCCTAGCCTCAGCAATCAGACAACAAAAAGACATTAAAGGCATTCAAATTGGCAAAGAAGAAGTCAAACTCTCCCTCTTCGCAGATGACATGATACTCTACATAGAAAACCCAAAAGCCTCCACCCCAAGATTGCTAGTACTCATACAGCAATTTGGCAGTGTTGCAGGATACAAAATCAATGCCCAGAAGTCAGTGACATTTGTATACACTAACAATGAGACTGAAGAAAGAGAAATTAAGGAGTCAATCCCATTTACAATTGCACCCAAAAGCATAAGATACCTAGGAATAAACCTAACCAAAGAGGTAAAGGATCTATACCCTAAAAACTATAGAACACTTCTGAAAGAAATTGAGGAAGACACAAAGAGATGGAAAAATATTCCATGCTCATGGATTGGCAGAAATAATATTGTGAAAATGTCGATGTTACCCAGGGCAATTTACACGTTTAATGCAATCCCTATCAAAATACCATGGACTTTCTTCAGAGAGTAAGAACTAATTATTTTAAGATTTGTGTGGAATCAGAAAAGACCCCGAATAGCCAGGGGAATTTTCAAAAAGAAAACCATAGCTGGGGGCATCACAATGCCAGATTTCAGGTTGTACTACAAAGCTGTGGTCATCAAGACAGTGTGGTACTGGCACAAAAACAGACACATAGATCAATGGAACAGAATAGAGAATCCAGAAGTGGACCCTCAACTTTATGGTCAACTAATATTCGACAAAGGAGGAAAGACTATCCACTGGAAGAAAGACAGTCTCTTCTATAAATGGTGCTGGGAAAATTGGACATCTACATGCAGAAGAATGAAACTGGACCACTCTCTTGCACCATACACAAAGATAAACTCAAAATGGTTGAAAGATCTAAATGTGAGACAAGATTCCATCAAAATCCTAGAGGAGAACACAGGCAACACCCTTTCTGAACTCGGCCACAGTAACTTCTTGCAAGATACATCCACGAAAGCAAAAGAAACAAAAGCAAAAATGAACTATTGGGATTTCATTAAGATAAGAAGCTTTTGCACAGCAAAGGATACAGTCAACAAAACTCAAAGACAACCTACAGAATGGGAGAAGATATTTGCAAATGACGTATCAGATAAAGGGCTAGTTTCCAAGATCTATAAAGAACTTATTAAAATCAGCACCAAAGAAACAAACAATCCAATCATGAAATGGGCAAAAGACATGAACAGAAATCTCACAGAGGAAGATATAGACATGGCCAACAAGCACATGAGAAAATGCTCTGCATCACTTGCCATCAGGGAAATACAAATCAAAACCACAATGAGATACCACCTCCCACCAGTGAGAATGGGGAAAATTAACAAGGCAGGAAACAACAAATGTTGGAGAGGATACGGAGAAAAGGGAACCTTCTTGCACTGTTGGTGGGAATGTGAACTGGTGCAGCCACTCTGGAAAACTGTGTGGAGGTTCCTCAAAGTTAAAAATAGACCTGCCCTACGACCCAGCAATGCAATTGCTGGGGATTTATCCCAAAGATACAGATGCAATGAAATGCCGGGACACCTGCACCCCGATGTTTCTAGCAGCAATGTCCACAATAGCCAAACTGTGGAAGGAGCCTCGGTGTCCATCGAAAGATGAATGGATAAGGAAGATGTGGTTTATGTATACAATGGAATATTCCTCAGCCATTAGAAATGATAAATACTCACCATTTGCTTCAACGTGGATGGAACTCCTCTAGGATTTATTATTTTTATTATGCTGAGTGAAATAAGTCATTCGGAGAAGGACAAACATTATATTGTCTCATTCATTTGGGGAATTAAATAATAGTGAAAGGGAATAGAGGGGAAGGGAGAAGAAATGGGTAAGAAATATCAGAAAGGGAGACAGAACATGGAAGATTTCTAACTCTGGGAAACGAACTAAGGGTGGTGGAAGGGGAGGAGGGCGGGGGGTGGGGGTGACTGGGTGGCAGGCATTGAGGTGGGCACTTGATGGGATGAGCACTGGGTGTTATTCTGTATGTTGGCAAATTGAACACCAATAAAAAATAAATTTATTATTAAAAAAACCCTGTGGATTGCTGCCATTGTGTGCCAGCATTAGAGCTCACAGGGAAGTATGTGGCAAGGGTAGTGTCTATGGGCAAGAGGGTGCATGCTGACCATCTCTCATCACTACCTCAAGTCCCCAAACTGCCACTCCTCTCTCCTAAACACACTGGTAGAGAAAATAAGGGATTGTGATAGGAAGTTCAATTCACCACGTAAAAAAAGTGTACTTAGCTCTTCTAAATAAACTCTGAGTCAGCGAAGATATCATACTGCAATTACAGATCATTAAACATTAATGACATGGAAATACTACATATAAAAATATGAGAAGCATCCTAAATCATTCTCAGAGGAAAATTAATAGTCTGACATGCTTTTGAAATTAAATAATAGAGAACATGGGTGCCTGGGTGCTTCAGTGGTTGAGCTTTTGGCTCAGGGCATGATCCCGGGGTCCTGGGATTGAGTCCCACAGTAGACTCCCTGTTTCTCCCTCTGCCTGTGTCTCTGTCTCTCTTTCTGTGTCTCTCATGAATGAATAAATAAAATCTTTTAAAAAAACCCAGTTGATAAGCATAACTAAACTAAATATTTAATCCAAGAAGCTAAAAAAATTGTAAACAAACAATGTAGGTAGAAAGAATGAATGAATTTTTCAATGAATTAGAAACTTTATAATGTAGACTGAATTAGTAAATTCAGAAGTTGGTGTATTGAAAAGATTAGTGAATATACAAATATCTGATTAGTTCAGTAACGGGAAAAGATGTAATATTTGAAATAAAAAAGAAGTTTTAGGAAAATATATTTTAGTATTGTAAGAAATTCTATATAGAGCTTTGTGCTAATCTTAAAATTTTTGAGGAAATAGATAATTTTGTCCTACTAAAATGTAAATTACAAGAAGTAATTGAAGAATATATAGGAAATTTGAAAAAAAAATAATCAAGAAGTAAGTAAGGGAAAAAGTTACCAAAAACTACCCTTAAAATGACAGGCCCAGATGTTTTAATAGTGAATTTTAACAAGTCTACTATGGGCAGATAATGACCTCTAAATTCTTACAGAAAAGACAACAGGAAGCTGCTGGATTTATTTCTAGAAACTAGTTAATTCTAAAAGGAAAATCTTTCAAAGTTGCCCAGAAACACTTCTCAGTATATCTTATAGATAGCCATAAAAATCCTGAATATGTTTGAAAATATAATAGAGATGGGGACCTGGGTGGCTCAGTGGTTGAGCATCTGCCTTTGGCTCAGGTCATGATCCCAGGGTCTTGGGGTCAAGTATCACATCAGGGTTCCTACAGGGACACTGCTTCTCTCTCTGCTTACGTCTCTGCCTCTCTTTTTGTGTTTCTCGTGAATAAACAAATAAAACCTTTAAAATATATATGTAATACAGAGGAAATTACAGATTAACATGGAACCAAGTACAAGTTGTTGCAAGAATACAAAGAATGGAAGGGAGGTAAAATAATAATTAGTATTTGAAACTGTAAATGAGTAAACTGAAATAGTATATAAGAAGAGAAACACAGATCTTTACCAAAGGATGCAAAAAGAGATTTGAATAAGTGGAGAGATACATGTTCTTTGATGAGAAAACTCAACATTGCAAATATATAAATTGATCTCTAAATGTAACACAATTCTATCTGGTTCCCCACTGGGAGTTTTAGGGGAATGAGGGCCTGAGAAAATAATTCTAAAGTACAACTAGGTAAAAACCATAATTAAGTATATCCAATTAAAGAGGACAGGGGACAGATTTTTTTTCTACTAGAGAGTAGATTATAACACTATAGTAGTTATAAAGGATTGAGATTGAGCCAAATAGGCAAATCAGTGCAACAAAAATAGAAGACTAGAAAGTGATGAAATCATTTTGTTTGATCTCACAAGGTACTGGGACAATATTTGGCAAAAAACTAAGTGGATAAAAAAATTTAAAAAATAATTATATATCTCTCCAATACCACAGATCAAAATAAATTTCAGTTAGATCAACTATTAAATTAATAATATAAAATCTCCAGGAAAAAAGATGAATATTAGCATATACTAAGAATGAGGTAGACTTTCTAGAAAAGACACCAGAGTAGAAAATGGATAATTGATAGCCCTGACTACCAAAAAATGGAATATTTTTGTAAATACCATACATTAAATTAAAAGCAAATGATACATTTTGGAACATACATGACAAAAAGGGCTTTGTGTTCTTTTTTCAACTATGAATGGCTGATAAGCATAAGATGCTCAACTTTGCTAATTATTGAAAATGCAAATGAAAATATAAATAATAAAGAAAGGTTTCCACTCATCAAATTGACATAGGTCATTTAAAGTTTTAGTTGTTAGGATTAGTAAGAACATGGTGAGCAGTCACCATACGGCTTTGGAGGAGTGTAAACTGGTTGGTTCTTTTCTGAAGGGCAACATGCCAGCAAGTATCCTAACTCTTAGTACAGACAGTCCAGGGCTCAGAAATTCTATTTTTAGGAATTTATCCTAAGAAAATAATATAAGTATGTGTGCAAGTATTTATCCACACTGATATGTATATCAGCAATTTTTTAAATAGTAGAAATTTAAAGTGGCTTAAGTGTATAACAACAGACTTGTTATGCAATATAAATTCCAAACAACAGGTTATTAAATAGTAATTAAAAATTGTCTTGGAGAATTTCTAATGACATGAAATTTGCCCATAGTATTTTATTATATAAAAAACAAGTTTCTAATCAGTAGGTTTTGTGTTTAAATATATATAATGTATTTGGAACTATATGCACCAAAGAATTATAAGAGATTATGCCTAAATCCTCCTATTTTCCAGCTTTTCTACAAAGAATATGTGCTGTCTCTGTAAAGAATATTATAAAAAATTATAATTGTAGGAAAATAAGAAAGAATATTATGTTTGCTTTTTAAAAAAAGAAGAAGCCATCCCTTACCTAACACCATATACAAAAATTAGTCCAAAATGGGTCAGAGACCTGAATGTAAAAGCTAAAACTATAAAACTCTTAAGAAAAAACATAGGGCAAAAGCTTCATGACATTGGATTTGGCAGTGGATATTTTGCCAAAGGCAAAATGGACATGATGCCAAAGGCACAAATAACAAAAGGAAAAATCGACAAATTGGACTTCATAAAAATGAAAACCTCTTGTGCATTGAAAGACACTACTGACAGAGTAAAAATGCATCCCACAGAATGTAAGAAAGTATTTACAAATGTTTGCAAAATCTGGTAAAGGACTAACATCTCAAATATATAAAGCACTCCTTAATTTCCACAACAAAAACCCCAATTCAAAGATGACCAAATGCACATAAGAGGCACATTTATAATATTCTCCCCAACAACAGCAGATATACATTTTTCTCTAGTGTATATAGACATTTTTTAGAATAGATCATATGCTAGAACACACAAAAAATCTTAACTTTAAGAGGATTGAAATCATATCAAGTATCTTTTACAACCACAGTGATGTGAAACTAGAAATCAATTAATAGTAGAAAAATTGGGAAAATCATAAAAGTGTGGAAATTGAAAAACATACTCCTGAACAACCAATAGGCCAAAGAAGAAATTTAAAAAATCAAAAAGTATCTTTAGACAAATAAAAATGAAAATACAAAATAACAAAACTTACGAGGGGCAGCAAAAACAGTTCTAAGAGGAAAGATTATAGTGATTAATGGCTACAGTACAAAAAAAGCAGAGTCTCACAAAATCTAACTTTACATCTCAACGAACTAGAAAAGACAGAACAAAGTAAGCCCAAAATTAGCAGAAGAAGGAAATAACAAAGATTAGAACAGAAATAAATGGAGACAATAGAAAGGATAAAAAAAAAAAAAAGATCAACAAAATTAAGATCTGGCTTTTGAAAAAAATAAACAAAATTAACAAACCTTTAGTTGCGCTAACCAAGAAACAAAAGGGAGACTTCAGATAAAAAATTAAAAAGGAGAAAGGAAACATTACAACTCATACCACATAAATACAAAAGATCACAAAAGACTACTATAAAAAATATTATGCCAACAATTTCGGTAATGTAGAAAAAGTGAATAATTTCCTAGAAATACACAACTTACTGAGAGTGAATCATGAAGAAGTAGAATTTCTTTCTTTCTTTTTTTTTACCTGTTCATTTATTCATGAGAGATAGATAGGCAGAGACACAGGCAGAGGGAGAAGCAGGCTCCATGCAGGGAGCCCAACATGGGACACAGTCCCAGGACTCCAGGATCAGGCCCTGGGCCAAAGGCGCTGCTAAACCACTGAGCCACCAGGGCTGCCCAAGAAGTAGAATTTCTAAAGAGACCGATAACGAGTGAAGAGATGAAAGCAGTAATCAACAACTTCCAACAAAGACGGGACCAGATGGTTTCATAAGTAAATTCTACCAAACATTTTAAGAATTAATGCTAATCCTTCCCAAACTCTCCTAAAAAATTGAAGAGGAAGAAATATTTCCAAACTCATTTTATGAAACTGGGATTACCCTCATACCAAAGCCAGATACGGACACTACAAGAAAAGAAAATTATAGACCAATATCTCAGATGAACATAGATGCAAAATTCTCATGAAAGACTAGCAAACCAAATTCAGCAATATTAAAAGGGTAATACACAATAATCAAGTGGGATTTATACCCGGGTTGCAAGGATGGTTCAACATCTGCAGATCAATCAATTTGACACACAACATTAACAGAATGATGGATGGAAATCATATGATTATCTCAATAGATATAGAAAAAACATTTGACAAAATTCAACATCCTTTCACGATAAAAACTCCCAACAAACTGGAGTTAGAGAGACTCTACCTCAACACAATGAAAGCCATATATGACAATCCTGTAAGTAACAATATACTCAATGATTAAAAGCTGAAGGATTTTCCTCTAAGATCAGGAAGAAAGCAAGAGTGCCTAACTCTTATCACTTCTATTCAACATAGTACTAGAAGTCCTAGCCAGAGCAATTATGCAAGAAAGAGAAACAAAAACAAAAACATTCAAATTGGAAAGGAAGAAGTTAAATTGTCTCTGTTGCAGATGACATGATCTTATATATAGAAAGCCCTAAAGACTCTACAAAAAAAAAAAACTGTTAGAACTAATAAATTTAATAAAATTGTAGGATATGAAATTAACATTAAAAAATCAATCCCATTTATAGTAGCATGAAAAAGAATCAAATACTTAGAAATAAATTTAACCAAGGAGATAAAAGATCTGTATACTAAAAACTAGAAGCTATTGATGGAAGAAGATACAAATAAATGGAAAGATGTCCTGTATCCACGGATTGGAGGAATTAATATTGTTAAAATGGCCATACTACCTCAAATCATCTACATATTAAATGCAATCCTTGCTAAAAATTCAAATGGCATTTTTCAAGAAATAGAAAAAACTATCCTAAAATTTATATGGAACCACAAATGAGCCCAAATAGACCAAAGCAATCTTGAGAAAGAGGAACAAATATGGAGGCATCATATTTCCTGATTTCAAACAATGTTACAGAGATATTGTAATCAAAACAGTATGGTTCTGTCATACAAATAGACACATAGACCAATGAAACAGAACAGAGAGCCCAGAAATAAACCCATGCATGTAGAGTCAAATAATCTTTGACAAAAATGTCAAAAATATACAACGAGGAAAGGATAGGCTCTTCAATAAATGGTGCTGGGGAAACTGGACAACCTCACACAAAAAAATGAAACTGGATCACTATCTTACATCAAGCACAAAAATTAACACAAACCAGATTAGTGACTTGATCCCAAAACCTGAAACCATAAAACTCCTAGAAGAAAACATAAGTGTTAAGCAACCTGACATTGGTTTTGTCTATAATTTTTTAGGATTTAATACCAAAAGCAAAGACAACAAAAGCAAAAAAAACAAATAGGACTACATCAAACTAAAAAACTTCTGCACAGCAAAATAAACAATCAATAAAATGAAAAGGCAATCTATGGAATGGGAGAAAATATTTGTAAACCATATATCTGATAAAGGATTAATATCCAAATTATATAAAGAACTCCTACAACTCAATAGCAAAACTCAAATAATCTGATTAAAAAATGAGCACAGGACCTGAATAGATATTTTTCTAAAGAAGACATACAAATAACTGATAGGCATATGAAAAGGTGTTCAGCATCACTAACCATCAGAGAAATGCAAAGCAAAACCACAGTGAGATATCACATATCTGTTAGGATGGCTCTTATCAGAAAGACATGAAATTATAAATGTTCGTATGGGTGTGGAGAAAGGGGATCCTCATACACTGTTGGTAGGAAGGTAAACTGGTGTGGCCACTGTGGAAAACAGTATGGAGTCCCCTCAAAAATTAAAAATAGGACTACTATATGATTCATGAATCCCACTTCTTGGTAAATCCAAAGGAAATCAAAATCAGCTTTGCAAAGAGATGTCTGTACTCCCATCTTCACTGCAGAATTATTCCCACTAGGAAAGATTAGGAAACAATCTGAGAGTTGATTAGTGAATGAATGGATAAAGAAGTGTGATACATACATACACACAATGGAATATTATTCAGCCATAAAAAGAAGGAAATTTGTGAAAACATGGATGAACCTGGCTGATACTATGCTAAGCAAAATAAGCCAGACACAGAAAGACAAATACTATATGATTTCATTTATATATTGAATTGAAAAAAATCGAACTCATAGAAGCAGAGCGTAGAAGGGTGATTGCCCTCAGGAAATACTGGGTGGGAGATATGGGAAATTATTGCTCAAAGAGTTATAAGATGAGTAAGTTCTAGGGATCTAACGTACAGCTTGATAACTTAATTAATAATCTTGTTTCGTATACCTGAAGTTTGCTAAGAGAGTAGATCTTTTTTTTTTTTTTTAAAGATTTTGTTTATTTATGAGAGAGAGAGAGAGAGAGAGAGAGAGGCAGAGACATAGGTAGAAGAAGAAGCAGGCTCCATGCAGGGAGCCCAATATGGGACTCCAACCCAGAACTCCAGGATCATGCCCTGAGCCGAAGGCAGACACTTAACCGCTGAGCCACCCAGGCATCCCAAAGAGAGTGGGTCTTAAGAATTCTCACCACATACTCCTCCCCTCACAAATGGTAACTGTGTGAGGTGATATATATGTTAATTAGCTTGATTCTGGTAATCATTTTACAGTGTATGTATATGTATCTCAAGTCACATATTGTACACCTTGAATACACACAATTTTTATTTGTCAGTTATACCTCAATTTGTCAGATTTATACCAGAAGTATAAATCTTCAAAAGTAAAAATAAATATGTAAAATTATTTTTTAAAATGGGCAAAGGACTTGGATAGACATTTCTCTAAAAAAGATGTACAAATAGTAAGCACACAAAAAGGTGTTCAACATCATTAATTAAAGACATGCAGATCAGAACCAGGATGAAATACTGCCTTACATTCATTTGGATGACTACTATAAAAAACAAAAACAAAACAAAACACAAAGAAACCAGAAAACAGCAAATGCTGGCAAGGATGTGAAGAAGTTGGAATGCTTATGCGTTATTGGTGGAAATGTCAAATAGTGCAGACACTATGGAAAACGATATGTCAGTTCTCAAAAAATTAAGAATAGAATTGCCACATTACCTGTCAATTCCACTTATGAGTATATGCCCAAAAGAATTAGAAGCAAGGCTCAATGAGCTATTTGCACACCCAGGGCCAGAGCAGCACTATTCACTATTGTGAATAGCCCAAATGTGGAAGCAATCCAAGTGGTATATACATACAAGGAAATATTATTCAGCCCTAAAAAGGAAGGAATGGATGGCATTCACTTCATCATGGATGCACCTTGAGGATGCCATGCTAAGTGAAATCAGTCAATCACAAAAAGACAAAAAAAGAGTCAGTTACCTAGAGTGGTTGAATTCACAGAGACAGAAAGTAGAATGTGGTTGCCAGGGGGCGGGGAGAGAGACGAATGGAGAGTTTGTGTTGAATAGATATGGAGTTTCGGTTTTGCAAGATGAAAAGAGTTTTGGAGATGGATAGTGATGATGGGTGTGTGACAACAGAAGTTCATTTGTATCACTGAACTGTATCCTTAAAATGGGAAATTTTATGTGCATTTTACCATAATTTAAAAATCTGGGGAAAGAAAACAAAGGACTATGTTTAATTGGCAAACACTAAGAGTTCTTTTCTGAGTCCAAACCCTGATTCTTTACTTTCCAGCTAGGTGGTCGTGGAAATGCTGCCCCTCTGCCAGGTTTATAAATCAGACAGAGAAAGGTGAACTCACCCTACTGCTTAGGACTGTTGTGTACATAGATACTCCTCACAAACTATGTCAGCACCAGGTAAATGTGAGAGGATATACACTTACGTGTCTCTAATAAATGAATTAATTAGATCAATTGTGTAAAGTGCTTGGGAATCTGCCTGGCACATAATAAGCACTCACTAAGTGCCAGCTATTATTATTTTATAATCCTTTTTTAAAAGATTTTATTTATTTATTCATGAGAGACACAGAGAGAGAGGCAGAGACACAGGCAGAGGGAGAAGCAGGCTCCATGCAGGGAGCCCGACATGGGACTCGATCCTGGGTCTCCAGGATCAGGCCTTGGACTGAAGGTGACGCTAAACCACTGAGCCACCTGGGCTTCCTGATATTGGACATAATGAAGCACATACACCTCTAGGACCTCTGAGTTTTCTGCGTCTAAACCCATAGGAAATATGACACTCAGAACAAGGCTTACTCCAGCCCTGCTCAATAATAATTGATTCAGGGTCTCTGTGAAGTCTTCCCTATTACAGTGTGCTCAATAGGTCCCCAAGGACCTGAAAGAGTTAATTAGCTTCCCTAACCATTTTCAGATGCTGGCCACAATTCAGCTAATTTAACAAGAGAATATAATGACTCCAGATTATTTATGCTTTCAATTGTTCAAATCAATTGAATGATAAAGTGTGGTACTTAACAAGCACAAGGAAATGTTATCTAACTGTAAGTTGTAAAGCTAAGAGACATGTTAAACTAAAAAACTAAAATTTATACAAAAACATAAGTGTTCATTTTGTGGTAGACAACTATTAATCAAAATACCTAACAGAGATCTCATGTTACATGGCATCTAGGAAGGCCAGCGACTCTTCCAGTCCTCTGCCAACCAGGTTTCACGTATCTTGCTCAGATTTGTTTCCTCTACGGCTTTACAGCAAGTTAGATAATTTAAAGGAAACCCCAAAGGGAGGAATACGAGATGGAAAAATGGGGAGAGAATGGGAGAGAGTGCTAGAGAGAACTAATTTCTAAAAGCACCTGTGAGGCCACCCTGATGGTGAATATATGGTTTTACACGGAGTGGGGAGAGGTCTTCCTTACAGTAGTAGAGTGACAGGAACAAATAAATAGAGAAGTAATGAGAGAGTTAGAACATCACTATTTTGCAACCATCATAATCATAATTCAGGCAAGAATCTTCAATGGATGTTAACTAGAGAGTGAATGTTTCAGGAGCAACAGAATATTTAAATAGTTTCAAAGCATCGCCTACAAGATAAACTACAAAGTAGAGAATCATCATTTTACAGGGCAAAACTTGGCAGACACTACCCCAATCAAGTGGTCAATGCTGACGTTACTAATAATATGACAAACCTCCCAAGGCGGAATAACTAAGAAAGACAAGGATCACCTCCCTGGAATTCCTCCCTAAAATGCATTGCCTGAATCTAACCATGAGAAAATACGAGATGAACCCAAATTAAGAAATATTCTACAAAATAAATACACTCTACAAAAGCATCAGTGTCATGAAAGACAAAGGAAGGAGGAGGAAATGTTGCAGATGAAAGGAAACTAAAGAGATATGACAACTGAATGTAATGTGTGAGCTTGGACTGGGAAAAACATAGCCTATAGAATATTATTGGGACAATTAGTGAAATTTGAATAAGGTGTATCAATTAAATAATAGTCTTGTGCCAATGTCAGATATGATTTTGATCATTGTACTGTGATTATTTAAGTAAATATCCTTCTTCTTGGGTAATGAAATGCACATTGAAGTATTAAGGGGAAAAGGTATCACATCTATAAGGAATTCTTAGATGGTTCAGAAAAAAACTGTATCTATAATACACATATAATTTGTATTTGTAATATTCAAATATTCATAACATTCAAGATACAATGTTGAATTATATACATGGAGAGAAAGAGAACTCTAAAGCATGTATATCAAAACTCAAAATGGATTAAAAAGACCTAAACCTGAGACCTGAAACCATAAAAATCTAGTGGAGAACACAGGCAGTAATTTCTCTGACATTGGCCATAGCACCATTTTTCTAAATACGTCTCCGAAGGTAAAGGAAACAAAAGCAAAATACGCTATTGGGACTACATCAAAATAAAAAAGCTTTTGCACAGCAAAGGAAACCATTAACAAAACAAAAAGACAACCTACTGAATGGGAGACGATATTTGCAAATGACATATCTGATAAAAGGGTACACAAAATATTAACGAACTTACAGAAGTCAATACCAAAAAAACCCCAAGTAATTCAATTTAAAATGGGCAGAGGATCTGAATAGACATTTTTTTGAAGAAGACATACAGATGGCCAACAGACACATGAAAAGATGCTCAACATCACTCATCATCAGGAAAATGCAAATCAAAACCTTAGACCAGTTAGAATGGCTAGAATCAAAATAAGTTGATGAGGATGAGTTGGTGTTGGTGAGGATGTAAAGAAAGAGAATCCTCATTCACTGTTGGTGGGAATGCAAACTAGTGCAGCTGCTGTGAAAAGCAGTATGGAGTTTCCTCAAAAAATTAAAAAGAAATACCATATGATCCAATAATTCCACTACTGGGTATTTAGCCCCCAAAAATGAAAGCACCAATTCAAAAAGATATATGCACTCTTATGTTTATTGTAGCATTATTTACAATAGGCAAGATATGGAAGCAGCCTAAGTGTCATCAACAGATGAATGGATAAGGAAAATGTGGAATTATATATATATATATATCTAAAACATATATATGTAATACATATATATAAAATACATATATACAATTCACAAAATACAAAGTGAAAAAAGAAAGGTTGGATGTGTTAATGTCTAAGAACCTTGGCAATCCTGAGGGTTTCTGAATTGAAATCTGTTCACAGCTCTCAGCTCTTATAAGTCTAGGGCTTTGCCCCATCCCTACTCATAGGTCCCTACCCTTTCCTCTGCCCTTCAGAGCCATTCCCGGTCTCTCTCCCATGTTTCTTTCCAGTTGTATAATGTAAGATAACTGCAGAGTTCTTGTGAGCTCTTCAGAGGAAGCTCCTACATAACTTTGCCAACGGAATAAGGAACTCCCAGGAGAAATTAAGCTGCTATCTATTGTATCCCTTCTTTTCATATAATTCATAGTTCTTGCCTAGCAGGTCTTTGGTCTCACAGTTAAATATACCTTAAGCACCCTCCTTAAAACAATGAAACCCAAAACCATCCTGAATTCAAACCCCCTACAGCTTCCATCCTTCCTGCTTCCCTTCATGGCTCAATCTCTAGAGATGCTGTCTATAATCTGCTCTCCCTTCCCTTCCCTCCTACCCACCCTTCACCTGCTGCAAACTACCTTCTGCCTTCACCCCTCTATTGAAGCTAGTCTTCCCAAATTCACCAGCCACCCCCTGATAAGTAAAGCTGACAGGTAGTTGTTGACTCTTATTTCATCTATTGGTAGCATTTGATGACCCTAACCACTTCTTCTAGAAAGACTCTCAAGGCCCCCAGTTCCTGATTCTTGATTACCTTCCAACGACTCTGACTGCTGCTTCTCAGTCTCCACTGCAGGCTCTTCTAACTCTGCTTGTCCCTGGAATGTGGATGATCCTTAGAGTTCTTTCCCGGGCCCACCCTATGTGGGTCTTGGAGTGTAACTTCAGAGCCTCAGGCTCATATTTCCAAATGCCTACTTGACACCCTCACTTGGATGTCTCATCACTTTTTCAAACTCAACATCTTCAACCCTGAACTTCTCACTCTGGCCAGGGTTCCTTATCTCAGAGAACAGCACCACATGGACCTAGCTGGCAAGCTAGAAGCCTGGTATTCATTCTTGACTCTTCTCTCAACCTGCACACCCATCAGTGAATAATACCTGTTAACTTCAGCATTCATCTACATCAGGTCAGCCTACCATTCAGCATCTACTCATATCACTACCACAGCCACCACCTTCTAGCCTCCAACCTGTACTTCACTCCGCATTTAAAATGAACTTTCTAATGCCAAAATATGATGTTGCTTTGCTGCTCAAAACCCTTCAGTGGCATCTTAGGTCTTCAAACCTAAAGTCCAAACAGCTTAACATGGCTCATGAAATCCTTCATGACAAGGTCATTCTGAGCACTTCCTTCCAGAACTTCTTTTCAGTTCTTTGGATAAGTCAGCTTCCCTCACATTCATGGCTTAGAATGTGCCATGGCTTTCTGCCTGGAACATTCTTTCCTTTTCATCTGGCTAATTCCCATCATCTTCCATCTGGATGTAGAACTAGATGTGTATCAATAGGAACATGTACTTCCCCTCTCACAGCACATCTTTCTCAACTGTTGCCACTTGTTTCAAAGTCTGCCTCTGCAGACTAAGTTTTATAGCCTCTGTGACTATGTCCACCTTGTTTACCACTGTGTTCCTAACCAAGGCAACTTCCTACAGTCAGAAGAAGGTGCTTAGAAAGCTCCCACTTCCATCATATAGGATCTCTGTATTCTTCCAAATTATCATTCATAGAAGTTTTCTCCCTTCCCCTGTCTGAACCTTTGGGGAACATCTTTTTGCTCAGTGGCCCAATCCAATTCTGAAATATCACTCAGTTTCTTTTACAAATATTTATTTTTTTTCTAGATATTAACTCATAACTTTTCTATCCTTAGACACCATCAATGCAGAATTTTGATTCCACTAATTCAAAATTTGCAAATATGAGACCCAATGACACTTGAGTAAAAATTCACTAATCCATTACTGTGAAGATTCAACTTTTTGCTTATAAGGAAAAAGAAATCTCAAACTTAGAACTATGAAATTGAAGATTCATTTAATACATTTTCCTCTTGAATTTAATGATTAATTAAATTATTTTTTACAAAAATAGAGCACTCTTTTTAGTTATGATAGCTCACATTCAAATGTAAGCTGTGGTGAAATAAGGTTTTCCATTGCCTTATTTTACTTATTAGAGTAATAAAGTTAATATATTTTTTATTTTCAACTTTGAAAGAACCTTTACCAAACAAATGAACATTTATTATATATTTCTTTCTTTGTTTTAACGGAGAACCAAGTCTCACTTTGAATAAGTGTGGGACCCAGGAAATTTAACAAAATCCCCTACCCCTGGACAATCAGAGCAGGACTGACTCTATTTTGTGCTGCACCTGCCTTGTGCTGACCTGCTTATTGCTTAGGGCACTGCCCCACCCTAGTCAAAGACCAGGGCACACCCTAACCGGAAATCTGGCTCAGTGATAGGCCAGTTCAAATGGATACTTTAGGGTAAAATGTAATTCAATGGGCCACCTGCGAGTGGACCAGCATGACTGTGCAACTTTCTGCGTATCCCATTGGCCACAGGCCCCTATAAAGTTGCTAAGCCTCTTAGGCTCGGGGTCCAAGTCCCTGCTCCCCCGCGTTGGATATACTTGGACCCAGGCTCGAGCTTGTAAATAAACCCTCATGTGTTTGCATCGGTGTCGCCTCCTTGGTGGTTTCTCGGATTCGCGATCTTGGGCACAACATAGGTTACTAAACTGAGCCCCTGTGATTACTAATTGAGAGACAGTATTTTGCAGTATTTTCTTTTTTTTTTTTTTTTTTTTTTTCAGTATTTTCTTCCATATGTAACTTCGGGCTTATTGTTAGAAAGGCACAGATATTCTTTACTAGGACATTTCCCTTCATTGTGAGCTTCCTACTAAATCAGTTGTCTGCAGAACAAGATAAAACCTCTCGCCCTGCCACCGACAAACTGATGTGCAGAGTCAGAAAGAGTAACTAAGGAAAGAAATGTGTCTTCAAACCTTCAAAAACAAATCTTGTCTTCAAATCTTCAAGAACAGGTCCAGGTTCTGCTTTGTAAAACCTGGATGAGCTTTGCAAAGCAGCTAGGTATGCACTTTGTCAGCCTCAAGTGCTTTTCTGAACCACATATCTGACTTTCACAAGGTCGTGGTTAATAAAAACAAAATGGCTGCCAAGCATGTTTTAAATGACTCTGACTGGAATGATGGCTACGGGTGACTGTCCAAAGTCTGCTCTTTGGTTCCCAATTCCAAACACTTAATTCCATTAGGCCTCTCAATCTTAAACACGTTTTATAGAGATGATGTGAATTATCAATTTAGAATTAAAGACTACATGTAGCTACCAACACAGCTTTAATTCCCAAACCCCCACCAACATGCTCTCAAAGGATACTGCTAGGAGAACAAATTGGCAAAACCTTTCGAAAGGCAATATGGCCTGAGGTATCACTTTCCTTAAGAATATTCAAATACGGGATCCCTGGGTGGCTCAGCAATTTAGCGCCTGCCTTTGGCCCAGGGCGTAATCCTGAAGTCCTGAGATCAAGTCCCACCTCAGGCTTCCTGCATGGAGCCTGCTTCTCCCTCTGTCTGTCTCTGCCTCTTTCTCTCTCTGTGTCTCTCATGAATAAATGAATAAAATCTTTAAAAAAAGAATATTCATATAATTTAAATTAGCAATTATACTGAGAAATAATCATAAATGGAGAAGCCTGGGCACATACAAATGTTCAATGAAGGATAGAAGGGTTATTTACAACAGCAGTACCAGAAACAGGGAAATGAACAGGAGGAGAGTAATATTTTGTGTTTGTTTTCTACCACTACATATCATTTTTAGTATTTTACATTTGTTAACACATTTAATCTTCGTAACAAGTCTATGAAGCAGGGTCCTTACTTTTTACTTTTTTTGGATAAGAAAACTGAGGCGCAGAGAAGGATTTGCCCAAGCTAGAGCTGAGACCAGACTGGGAAGACAGGGACTCAAACAGTCCAGCTCCAGAACCTACCCTTCAAAGTACTATCATGCTTTTTCATGTTATGTAGTTAAGTATGTTTGCAGTAACATGGAAAAATACTTATCATGTCTAGTTAGAAAAAGAAACACCATCACAAATATGTAAATTAAAACAGGAAAAGAAAAAACCCCAAACCTTTATGCTTGGAAAAAGAGATTGGAAAAAGAGATCACTAACAATACGGTGTTAGTGATGCTGTTTGGGTGGTGGAATGATGGTTTTTCCCATTATTTTGTATTTTTTTAAACTAAGCATAGATTTCTTTTCAGATGGTAAAAACACCACTTATTCCTCTTTAAAGGTCTCATGTGCTTCCTGTTCCACTCACCCTTCCCTGTTCTTGCTGACCTTGAAATATGTGGGTCCATTTACATGTGGATATTATTTTTTTAAGATTTTAAAAGTTTTGCCTAACTTCTACACCCATTGTGGGGCTCAAATTCATAACCTCAACATCAAGAGTTGCACGTTCCACCAACTGAGCCAGCTGGGTGCCCCTACACACGGATATTTTTTTTGTGTGTGGATATTTTTTGATAAATACAGTACAGTACTATAAATGTATTTTCCTTATGATTTTGTTAACATTTTGTTTTCTCTAAAAAACAAATGATTTTATTGAAAGACTATAGTATGTAATATACATAAAACATACAAAATATGTATTAATTGACTATGTTATCAGTAAGGCTTCTGGTCAACAGTAGGCTCTTAGTAGTTTAGTTTCAGGAGGAGTCAAAGGTTATATGTGAATTTTCAACTGCATAGGGTAGAGAGGTCAGTGCTCCTGACCCCCATGTTTTCAAGGGTCAACTGTACTTCCTTTCTTCACTTCACACTTTAACTCCAATTTTCTTTTTTTTTTTTTTAATCTCCGGGGCCTTTTTTCTCCCACCTTTTATTTCTTATACATTTTTTTCTTTCCTTCTCCTCCGTATTACTCTCTACTCTCTTCCCCATTCCACAAGGCTCATGAGCAGAAAGAGAAAAAGCCCCCCTTGCCTAGCTGCCCTGTAGTCCCCTCCCTCTCTACCCTCCCAATGGGTGTATGTGGGCATTATAAGGGATAGTGAGATATTTTCTGAAAGAAAAAAACAATAATTTTTAACATTGTATCTTAAGTTTTTCTAATGGTTTCTAAAATTGTTGACATAAAATTCTTTGATCTGAAGATTTGAGGTGACATGGCTAAGTCTCTGATTCTAGACTTCACTGGTTTCCCAGCATTCTTTGTTTTCCACTCCTTTCTCTGCTATTGGTGAATGACAGACATCTTCTGGTGTCTGTTCCTGGCAGCCTGTCTGTGCTCCCTGTTCTCTTTGGAGTATGATCCTGCCCTCAGACACTCAGTAGTCCTCAGCCCAGCCTCTGGCTCCCAGGAATGCCTCGCTGGCTGGTTTGGTGGGCTCATTTCAAGACCACTTTCTTCATTATAACTTGATTCTCGAGTAGAAGCAGCAATATCCATGCCTTGAGCAGTGGCATGAAGAGTACTCTCTGTTCTCCCAGGTCATCCCTCAGCCCACTGGGGTTCAAGTCAAGAACACCTGCCAACCAGGCTAGACTAGAAGACTGAGTGGGTCAGGTAACAGGGCCCGTCTAGACGATCTTTCCCTGAATTCTAGGCTCCTTATAAAAGTTGGCTACAGATTAAGAAAGATATTAAAGTCATCTAAACCTTTATTCCCAGTTAGCATTTTCGTGGCTGTGCCAGTTTTCTTCTCAAATCTCATTTCTTAAATATCTGATAGTACTGGTAGTCTTAAAAATATAAGCAGTTCTGGGACACCTGGATGGCTCAGCAGTTGAACATCTGCCTTTGGCTCAAGGCGTGATCCTGGGGATCGAGTTTGACATCAGGCTCCCTGTAGGGAGCCTGCTTCTCCCTCTGCCTATGTTTCTGCCTCTCTCACTGTGCCTCTCATGAATAAATAAATAAAATCTTTTAAAAATACATATATATATATGTGTGTGTGTGTGTGTGTCTACATATATATAATATATATTGTATACATATATAAAATACATATATATGTATACATACATATAATTTCCCACTCCTCTTATTGCCAGACCCTCATGCCCAGCCTCATGGAACCAGGTCTCTCCTCAGCCTTGCTTCCTGAAGGATGGTTTCTGTCATGCCCTTCTCGGATAAAAATGTTTTCAGGTTACCTTGATTACTGATCCATCAAGTTCAAATGCTAACTTTAGCATTTCCTCATACACACACAAAGAAAAAGAAAACATCAGTCTTTCCAATTGTTAAAGTAACACATGTTCATTGCAAACAATCAGATAAGATTAGGCCAGAATGTAAAGGCGTGGACAAGAAAGTAGGAAGAACTTAAAATTTTCCCTCCCAGAGTCATTAATCAGTTCGTTTTGTTGCACTTTCAAAGTCCCATGTGGCCTGCCAGGTTTGCCAAGGCTGTTCCTCCCGGACACGTCTGCTCAGGTTCCTTTCCTAGAGCTCCACAAGCTCATTCCTACTTCTGGGGCTCTATTTACGGTGTTCAGTCCTCTGGAATGGCCTCGCTGCCCGCTCCATTCATTCAGTTCATTCCTAACTTTGCAAATCCTTCAAAAGCACAAGCTTGCTGTGTGAACCTTCCAAGCTTTACCAACGTACAGAGTATGTGCTCTGTGCCCCACGATTCAACAATATAACTGTCTCCTTCTGGTGCTACCCCCATCTCCCTTGGATCAGATACTGTCAGGGAACCGGGATTATGCCTTATGCTTTTCTGGAGCCTCATGATATGGTGGGCAATCATAAATATCTGTCTAATGAATGCATATGAAAAAATAAATGGTTAATTGAGTAGCTTCCTTTTAATTTAGTAAAATTTCTGACTCGATTCTTTGGAGATTAAGTTTTTGTAGATTCTAGACCTATCAGCTTGTGAAATTTTAGATAGATATGCTGAAAATACTTTTTTTTAAAAGATTTCATTTATTTATTCATGAGAGACGCAGATAGAGCGAGAGGCAGAGACACAGACAAAGGAGAAGCAGGGTCCCTGCAGAGAGCCCGATGCGGGACTTGATCCCGGGACCTCGAGATCACGACCTGAGCCCAGGCAGATGCTCAACCACTGAGCTGCCCAGGTGCCCCCTGGAAATACTTTTTAATCCTACACCCATTCCCAGAGCACCTATGAGGTTTGTGTCTACTAAGCTCTCTCCCTAAGAGAGCTCTTTGGTTGCAGCACAAAGTGGATGAGTCGCTGGGAGCATTATTTACTTCCTGCTCACTAAACTGTCCCCCACCTCCCATCCCATCCTGGAATCAGTCCATCAAGTTCACACAATCCACAGTGCCTAGGATGATGACACCTCCATAAATCAGTGCTCACAGTATTGGTTGTTGCTTAAGTGCCCAGGTGATGAATGTCCCTTGGCACTTTCTTGGCGCAAAATATTTTGATATAACAAAGGTTCCAATTTAGTCAGGAGCCATCAGGCTCCATGGCTTTGAGGAACCACGTCCCAGGGCTCCAAGCAAGAGCCCATGTGAGAAAGAAACAGCAAGTGGCAAGCTGGGGTGGAGGTGGTTTTGCCACCCCGTAGTCACTGCCTGTTTTGGAACTAAATCTAAGACGTGTGGAAGTTGAAAAATGCTAACCAATGAGGACTGCAGATGCACACTCACCTCTCATCACATTTAATCAGAATCACGCTGTCTGTTCCAATCCCCAAAGCTGCAGCTCCCTTCTTGAGAGAAAAGTGACTCTAAAAAAAAGCATATTTGTAATTAGTTGCACATAAATTCAAGATCCAATCCCTCAGCTGTGTGTTTTTTTCCCTCCTTTCATTTCTAATCTCCCTCAAAAGCCTGGATTGCTGAGAGAAGGCATCCATCAGTTGAGATTTGGGTTGTTTTTTTTTTTGTTTTTACTGTGGTAAAATGTACATAACTTAGGATTTACCACCATCACCATTTAAAAAAAAAATTAAAGAGTTTATTGATCTATTCATGAGAGACACAGAGAGAGAGGCAGAGATAGGCAGAGGGAAAAACAGCCTCCCTGGCAGGGAGCCCGATGCAGGACTCGATCCCAGGACCCCGGGATCATGACCTGAGCGAAAGGGAGACGCTCAACCACTGAGCCACCCAGATGTCCCCACTGTAACTATTTTTAAGTGTTCAGTTTGGTGGCCTTAAGTACCTTAACATAGCTGTGCAACCATCACAACCATCCACCTCTGGAACTCTTTTTGTCTCACAAAAGGGAATTTCTGTACCCACTGAACAATAACTCCTCATTCTTCCCTCCCTCGGTCCTGGCAACTGCCATCCTACCTTCTGTTTCTATGGACTTTACTATGTTAGATGCCTCATGTAAGTGGAACCATATGGTATTTGTTCTTTCATGACTGGCTTATTTCACTCAGCACAGTGTCCCTGAGTTCAGCCAGGTTGTAGCATGTGTCAGAATTCCTTTCCTTTTTAATGCTGAATCCTATTCATTGTAGGTCAACTCTACATTTCCATCCACCCATCAATGGATACTTGGGTAGCTTCTACCTTTTTGGCCACGGGTGGTGATGGTCCTATGGACAAATATCTCTTTGAGCCCTGCTTTCAATTCTTTTGGGTGTATACCCAGAAATGGAGTTGCTAGGTCATATGGTAATTCTGAATTGCAGCACTATTTTCCATAGCAGCTGCATCATTTTATGTCCCCACCAGCAGTGCACAGTGGTTCCAATTTCTCCACAACCTTGTCAATAGTTATTTTCTGTTTTTTTTTTCCCCTGATATTAGTCATTCCAATGGTTGTGGAGTGATACCTTATTATGGTTTCAATTTGTATTTCTCTAATGATTAGTGATGTTGAGTATCTCCTTATGTGCTTATCAGCTCTTTGTATATCATCTTTAAAGAGATGTCTACATGAGTCCTTTGGCCATTTTCGAAGGGGTTGTTTTGTGGTGGTGGTTGTTGAATTTACTTAAGTTTCTGAATGAAGATAACAAACCCCTGGAACTTGTAAGTGGACCTGCTACCCCGATACACAGTAATCCAAGTCAATTTTACGTATAAGGCATAAAAACAAGCCAACTGCCTCTGGGAACTATGTACTATACCGCTTCCAGGCTTCTATTTTTCTACCAAAAGATTACATCCAGTCTCTGTCAAATTTAGTGAAATCGTGTGCACTCAAGCAAGAGAAGAAGTTGGCCTTAAATCCAGGACTCTTCATCCCAGACTTATTGGGGAGCTAGTTCTGGTGCCGGCAACTCCTCAGCCTGAGACAGGCCCAAGGAAAAGACATCAGTCACTGGCTGGGGCAGGACAGTGTGCAGAGAGGCCACACTGTCCAGCCACCGCCAGATCTTTGTTTGTGCTTTTGGTTACTGATGGGGGAAGGATTGAGAGTCTCAATGGCTATAATCACGGAGCAATTTGGAGAGCTGAGAGAGGCTAACGTAAGCCCAGCTGTATGGCATCTGCCCAGCAGCCCCTTACTATTAACTACAGATCATTAAGCTGTCCAAAAGGGGGGCTGCTTCCTCAATTTACATCTCCAAAGGACTGCTGACTGGAATTTTAAGTTAGCATCCCAGAGTGTACACTCTGAATGCCCACTTTTGACTCATCTGAATTCTTAAGTCTGCAGCAAAGGAACTACTAACGTGTATTTTTAGGGGGCATGTCTGAGAAGCAAGAAGAAATAGCATTTATAACAGTAGCAAATAATGTAAACCAATACATGAGGCCCTGAATAGAGGGGTTTATAAGGCCCAATGTAGCCAAGAAGTAATGAGGAGGAGCCATGAACCTCACTTTACAACCTCAGAAAGACAAAGTAGACAACTGTTACCAAAATACCTGGGAACCAGGGTGGGAAGCTTAACTGGGTATGTAAAGCTGCATGACCCGCCCCCCCCAAACACACAACAACAAAAAAACCACTGCGTGCTCAGTGGTTCCCCTGAAGAAGGAGCTCAGGAGAAAACAGCAGGCTGTGACTGCAGGGAGGGCACAGAACAGAGGAGCCAGTTGCCCACTGAGCAAGCACAAGCTTCTCAAATTAGGCCCCTCGGTGAATGTGCTCCTAAGCACTGTTAAAATCAAACACACACGGAGACCAGACTTGAAATTTTCCTGAGCCAGACAAAAACCAGTTTTGTCATACAAGCAAAGCTTAATTTAGCTTATTTTACATGACAAACGAAGCTAATGACCTGGGTCACATCTTGCTTATGCCTCTGAAAATCAGAACCAAAACTTAAATTCTTCCCCCAAAATTGATAGGAGGTAACCATTAACCAGTTCTCTTTCATTTAAGAAAATTCTGATATTGTTACCAATCACTGTGAAAAATAAACAGTCACTGCCTCCACGCAATATAAGGTGCTTTATGACAGTATTCTCAGAGCCTTGTGCTGTGTTTTGGTTTGAGTGCTCCTGACTTGCAAAAGGTCTTTCTTGGTGTGTGTTCAATAAACCTTCACTAACTTCAGCGATTCCTTGGTTTTTACTTGCGTTTTTGTTCTTATTTTTTCAAACCTTTGACAGTACTAAGCTGCCAAATGGCCAATTGGGGCTAAATAAGAGATCTGGTGCACCTGGTCAATGAGAGGACGTGGTCTTGTCTGGTCTTTAATGAGAAAGAATAGTGATTCTCAAATGAGGAGCAATTATCCAGGATAATTGATCACTGTAGCAAATGCCACACACTTAAAGACAAACGCATGCCCAAAAAGAAAGCCTCAAGATGGGGAATGAAGGTGATATGAGGCATGAGAAAGAAGATTAGCAACCCAACACTGAGCCTGTTTACATTTTTGGGAAAGGAGCAGGGAAATCACTAGATGTTATCCACAAATAGCAAGGGACCATGGAGAGCAAAGAGCCTGAGAGCAAAAAAAGACACTACCTAATGAGGAAGAAACAGTGCAAACAACTTAAATAGCACATAGACAGCACATGGGGAATCATTTTTAATCCCTGGCACTGCGTTTAATGGAACTACTTGTTGATGAACCACAGCAGAGCAGCTTGCTAGAAGCTGAGGAGTCTGGAAACCAGGCATCTGGTTTTCCAGAGGATGCTTGTTCATGAGCAGAGGACAACAGGGACATGTGGCACCAGTCACCTTCATATCTGAAGGGCTGGGTCAGGGTGAGAAAAAAGGGATAGATGGCTTGGAGTGGCTTCAGAAGGTAAAGCTATGAACAAAAATTGAAAGTTCCAGGGATTCAGATGTGTCCCCAAATCATCAAGGCTTTTGTAATGATTATTCATCAGTAGAATGGCTGGGGAATGAGTTAATGAACATTCCCCCTACCTCCTCCATCCTGATTTTGAAAAAATAATAGATTTGATAGAATCTAGTGCTTATTTAGAAATAAATCATATTTCTATTTGGCTAATAGATGTTAAAATTCATCTGATTTTGATTTTTTTACTAAACAAAAAATTCAAGATTGATGGAAGATTAATTTCTCTATCTTCTAAAAAATATCCTAAGTCACCTAGGTATGGGCTACATGATTCAGCTGACATTTAAAATATGTGCAAATAACCATGGGGTTTTAGAGTTATAAAATAATTATAATTGAAAAAAAGGCAGGCTTTCTGGGCTTGAGTAGGATGAGATTATCCAGAGGAAGAATGTATAAGAATGAGAGCCCAGAGGCTGAGGTAGGGGCATGTACTCCTTCATTCCATCAAGCCCTATGACTGGGGTGCCCATCAGCTCCTTCCTTCTGTAATGGGGACAATAAATCTTTCCTGTCTTCAGAGATGGTTGGAGGATAAGGAGAATGGGTGAAAGCTCTGAGACAAACCACTTCAGTCTCTTGAGGTGCTGGTTTCTCTTCCTCTATGGCAATTTAGATAAGCAATTTGGGAAGCTGCATTAACTATTTCAAGCCATTGTTGATCACATCCAGATACTTAACTGAGAATCAGATTCAACTGCCTTGTTGAAGGCAGGGCTGCAGGGAAAGCCTCTGATAAGCCTGGGGGACACAAAGATGATTAAAACAGCCCTCAGCCCCCGACCCCCCCCCCCCACCTCCCCTACTTCATCTCCTGCCTCCATCTCTTGCTCTATCTGATGGCACTGGCTGTGAGTTTGTTGACCTTGTTCTTCCCTCTCAGCCTTTGTATTCACTCTTCCATTTCTTGGGAAAATCCTTCCCTCAGATACTTATATGGCTCCCTGCCTTATTTGATGTAGGTCTCTGCTCTATATCACTTCTACAGAGAACTTTTATATCCATCTTGTGAAATAGCCCACCATTGTCCAGTTCTTTCATCAGCATATGACACTAGAGTAAATATTTATTTGTTGACTAGATGTCCCCTACTAGAAAATAGGTTGCATGAGGAGAAGGACTTTGTTGTCAGTTGGCTTAGCAAATATTTATTATTAGCAAATATTTTTTTGAACTTGACCATATGCTTGGAGAACAAATCCAGAAAACTGTCCACTCTATTGCTATAAATCTCTGGCCACAAATTACAATATTGAGGTGTAGCTTTGGTAACTGGAGCCAGACAATGGTGGGCTAAATAGACCCCAACACCTCTAATCTATGGCTCATTCTAAAAGCAAGTCCTGAGATCTTCAAAGCACCCACCCCAAAATGCCCAGGATGGGGTTCTTTCCAAGCAGGAAGCAGCCATAGGTCCTTCTAGCCAGTTCAGCTGCTTTGGGGAAGAAGCAACTCATAACTTCAAATGAAGAAAGAAAAAGGACACACTATATTGGAAATCTCAACTCTTAACTCTTCCAACATTATGTGAGTTGCTTTATCTTCTAGCCCTAAGTTCTGTCAATTGTCCTTGAACTTGCCCCTTTGTGAATGGAGTGAATGAAGTGTGTGTGGAGACACAGAACAGAGGTCAGTGTGGGTCCCTTGCACATCAGGACCCCTCACAAACAGATTGTAAAGCTCAGTCTATAAAGCAGCTGAAATTTGCTTCTTTGACCCTTCCCCATGCGTTGGACACCCTTCCCCACTCAGTGATTATAGAACCAACAGTCTTCCCCTTGTCCTCCACATGTCCACTGGTTTGCTCCCTATACATCCTGAGATTTGTGGAAAATGATAGCTTTTTCTGCCTTAGACACACCAGTAGTCCTTGTCCTTCATGAAGTGGCCTTAAAAGAGCATTCTGCTTTCTAAAGCATCTGATTTACAAAGAAGCTGCTACTCTGTGAGAGCACTTGACTTATTTCTAATTCTAATGATTGGAGGATGTGTGGGGGGATCACAAAACCATGGTCTTCGAGACTCCATGTGATGTGATATGGATCTACACACAAGGCATTTCTGGGAAGCTGCTACCTCATTACTCACAGCTCTACAGTTTAAAGTCACCCATTGTGAGCTTGTGCCCTCAGTAAGTGCTAAAGGGGATGGTGTGTCCCAAGATGAAGCTGACATGAAAAGAGATCCAAGGATGACATCTGGTGACAAACGTGAACATCAGCATGAATTCAGTGTCAGAGATCACTCAGTGTGGTCTCAGGGGTTCTGAGAAGAGGGACTGTCCCCTCCAGACCCCAGTCCTCTCCTTGTCCTACAGTACAATATCTGCCTTTTGAGAGCAGGCACTGGATCCGTTCAGTTCTCTGCTGTCTCCACAGTGCGTGAGGCAAGGCCTGGTGCAGGGCTCACTGAGTGAATGAAGAAGGTATGAGGAGAACATCCCACTGGCTTGCACTTGCACATGGTTGCACTTGCCTTATTGCCTCATGCCTTTGTCTCCTATTGCAATGGAAATATCCCCAAGAGAGGCAACTCTTAGGCTTTACCAATCATTTACAGGGCTTTCAGGCTCTTTCCTGAGAGTAGGTCTTGATGGGATGGAGCAGCAGGAGGAGAAAATAACACCAGGGGCGATGAGAGCCCTAAAATGAACCAGAGGCAAGAATGTGGAGGCCAAAGGGAAATTGCATTTTGCTCACAATTTCACTTACCAAAGTTCTGTCAGGCTAAGTTTCTGACTAATGGAGAGCATTACAAGAGAGCTGTCTTCTTCCAAGCTGCCTGGGTCACTGTTAGTTTTTTTTTTTTTAAATAAACATAAAGACGTCTGTTTTTGGAATTGAAGCCTCTCATAGAGTGCTGTTATCTTTCTAAACAATTATGAGAATCATCTCCCCACGTAAGTGGGCTGAAGCCATAAGGGGCCTCAGCAGAACATGGGTGACTTTACTGGCTGTAAAGAATGGAGTAAATTGTGCTCATTTGCCTAAAAGAGTGTGCTACCTGTTCTGATTATGAAGAACATGTTTCCTAGAGGGAATTATGCCATTTCACTGACACGATTTCTCGAACAGCTTGTTGCATATGAGGAAATAAGAGGAATTTGAAATGAAGCTTGTTTGGGCTTTCAAAGGATTCAGAGGTAGAGATGTGAATTACTGAGCTAAAGTCTTAACTTCCCCCCTAAACCTACTTCCAAGAAAGTAGGTTAAACTCAACAGATTAAATTCTGCCAAAATTTTCTATTCCTAAAGTTTTGGTGACAGTGATGGGATTCCAGCAAAAAAACAAGAATTAAGCCAAACAATCTTTAAGATTCCCCGCCCCCCAAATTCTGAGATTTTTGTAATTCCATATTGTGGAGGAAAAGAATCTTGGAACTCTTTACTCAGAACTATCTATTGTTAGTTGCTATCTATTGTTTCAACTCAGTGATATATTTACTTCTTCTAATGTTCTTCATAGCAATACTATTATTTAATTCAGTCTTACTCAAAATTTCAAGAAAAGAATTGGATTTGAACAAGAGAAAATTTTAATAGTTTTCCCTCCTTATCAACAAGGGAAAGTTCTTTTCTGGGTTGGTGGCCAGAAAAGACATGAGTAGCTTGGTAGGGTGCAACAGAAAGAGATGGTGAGGGTCATTAAGAAAACAAAAAATGATGCTTCCCTTCCTCAATGTGTGATGTTTCTGGCTGGATGCTGGAAGAGAGCTTCTAAATGTCATTTCCATTCCTATGGCTCTACACATGTCAAGTTTTAAACTCAGTGCTCAGACTAGAAGGAAGGATAATAACCTTACCTAGTTTAATAGATCAGGAAATTATATTAGCACTAGAATAACCAACATGGGTAAAATAGGATTTGAGAAGGGATGCTACAAGTGAATTTAGAGCAGCCAGGTAGAGTGGTTGTAGAGGTCTTCCAACTCAGTAGTTGAAAGCAGTGTTGGGATTGTCAGGAAACTGAGATCTGAATCTGCCACTGACTGGCTAGAAATCCTGGACAAAGCATTTCCCATGGCTGGGACTTGGGTTCCTCATCTAAAAATAAGGTTGTGGGTTTTTTTTTTCAAGTTACCTAATATTTTTGTAGTATTTCCTATCTCCTAGAGCTGAAGTAAGTGTTTTATAAGGATCTCATTTGATTATCAAGTCCCAGGCTTTGGAAACTCTTAAGGAATGTTGGGAGAGACAATACTTGAAGCAGTTTCTACCATAACCTTTGGCTTTTCCTCTCTCCACTGGATCCACAAAGCAGCTCTTCCACTACTGATTCTCCCTGCAGGTCAAGGGACTCAGAAAGAAACCTCCATACAAAGATGGAAATTGTTGGGCCTGGAGAAAAGGCATTTGAGACAGGACTTGGTAATCCTTCTCGAGCTTGTGGAGATCTATTTTTGGGGCTGGTGGAGATAAGGTGATTGTAAAACTTGAAAAGACTAAGAGAATATATGGCCTGGCCTGAAACTGGAAGGAACTACACTAAATGATGAATGGAATGGAATGGCCCTGAGGTCTAGAGCCCAGAATTAACTAGAAGTGGGGGTCATGTTACCTCTTAACCCAAAGCTTCATGGGCAGGGCTACTTTTAAGGGCTCAACTGTCCAGAATGGTTTGGATCAAGTGTTCAATGAGACATAGGAGTACTTTAAATAAGCTCTAAAAGTCCCCTCCAGCCAGCCCTATGAGATAATAAGGAAATTTTTTTAGCTTCATATTCACATTAAGAAAAAAGATCTTGATGGAAATTTTACTTGGGGAGGTACAAAATGTTAAATTAATTTATGAGCTCTGGTGTACAAAATGTTGTTGCTGAATCTTTTGATCTGTTTTCTACATTGGTAGTCAGGGCAGGGACCTCACTGGCCTGGGAGTCAGGAAACCCATTTAATCCTGGCTCTACCTGCAGCCTCTTCATTTAAAATAATGTTGATAATCTCTGCTCTGCCCATTGCACAAGAATGTCATGAAAATAAAATAAGCTAATGTATATTGGAAGTATGTTGGAAACAGTCAAAGGCTTTTCAGGTATCAGGTATTATACATTAGAAAAAGAGTTCAGGGCAGCCCCAGTGGCTCAGCGGTTTAGCTCCACCTTCGGCCTGGGGTGTGATCCTGGAGACCTGGGATCGAGTCCACGTCAGGCTCCTTGCATGGAGCCTGCTTCTCCCTCTGCCTGTGTCTCTGACTCTCTCTCTCTCTCTCTCTCTCTCTCTCCCTCTTAAAAAAAAAGAGTTCACCTGTCAAAAAATAAGGATAGAGTTAGAACCAACTGGTAGTTTAGGAAAAGTTCATAATTCAAATGTTCTTTCACAATTATGTGCATGGATAGAGATGTAAGAAGAAGGAAGAAGAACCAAAGTGTTGTTGTAGAGCTGAGTCACCTTTCTTTCACTTAGAAGTCAAAATTAGACTCTAAGTTTGCTATATCAAGAAAAGAAGGAATAGCAAAATTATTCTCAGACCACATGACCTGGGCTTTATGGGGAAGATTAAGTCAATTTCCATGAAGCTTGAGCCAATTAATTCATGAAGAAACCAGAGAGCATAGGGCAGCTTTCTGGTTGATTGACCTGGTTGTGCAAACAGCATGGAAGCCAAAAGAAGAAGGTGATCAATTTAAGATCATCTGGGCTTTTTGAGATTGAGAATAGAGTAATATTTAACTACTTAGGAGTATTAAGGAGATAGTAATTGGAAAAAAATATCATGGTTTTCGATCCTTGGAGAAGCTAAGAAATGAAAATTATCTCATGATGAGGTATTAGGCTTAACAGGTTGAATAATACCCTTCCTGCAAAGACATCCACACCCGAAACCTTGAAACCTAAGAATATCACCTTACATGGCAAAAGGGACTTTGCAGATGTGATTAAACTAAGAGTCTTGAGATGGGAGGTTGTCTTGGGTTATCTGGGTGTACCCAATGTCATCACAAGGGTCCTTATAAGGGAAAGAGGTAGAAAAGAGAGTTAGAGCCAAAGAAGGAGATGTAGTGACAGAAGCAGAGGTCAGAAAGGGAGAGAGGGAGGGAGGGGGGGGAGGGAGGGAGAGAGAGAGAGAGAGAGAGAGAGAGAGGAAATGAGAAAGAGAGATTTGAAGATGTTCTACCACTGGTTTTGAAGTTGGAAGAAGGGACCATGAACCAAAGAAGTCAGGTGGCCTTTAGACACTAGAAAAGGCAAGGATATGGATTCTCCCCTCCATCTCCAGAAGGAATATAGCTTTGCCTGACCGATTGTAGATTTCTGACCTCCAGAATTATCAGACAATACATTTATATTGGTTTAATCCATTAAGTTTGTGGTAATTTTTTCTAGTAGCAATAGGGAAGTGAAAACACCAGGTAATTTCAGGCTGTGGACTTGTCTGCTAAATTTGACCTCTATACGTTGAAGACAGGCAAAAAATAGAGAGAAAAAAAAACCCAAACCAAAAAGAAAAGAAAAGAAAAATGGTAAAACATGATTAAAAACAGGATGCTGAGGATCTTCTGTTACCATAAATCACTAGTTCCCTTTGATTCCATGGCTACTGCTACAGCCATGAACTGTATTCACTGGCTTCCAGTCTGTACTCGCCCTTTGTTTCCTTGTTATGAACACACACACACACACACACACACACACACACACACACACCACACTACACACACCATTTAAAACAGAGAAAGAAAAGTCCCATAGGAGATGTGCCTTGACTCCCGCTCTAATGCCCTGCCTCTCCCCATGCATGTCTCTTTATAGGAGCCCTTCATTCCCCTATAGGCCCCCCGTCTCCTCTTTCCCCCACCATCAAATGACTTCTTGATCTTCTTTGAGGCAACTGTTTCCCAGACCCTAGGCTACTTTGAGGCAGAGACTGTGAAGAAAAAAATCTTAGGAATTCCACACCAGATAATACTTAGGAATACTGGTCAAGAACAGCCTTGGGTTTACTGCAGAACCTGTGTGGTGGGAGAATTTAGAACCACGATGCTGCTCAAACAGCTGCAATGTGGGTTCAAGCTTGTGTGTGGCTCTCTCCCTGCACAGGAGAGAAAGCTGGAGGCCAAGCAGACTGAAGCTGTTTAGTAATTGATGTGAACAGGCTGGGCTGCTTTTTTAAATGTGTCTTTGGTAGTAGCATTGGAAATGCCGCATGGCACTGGAATGGCATTAGCTCCTGGAAAGCCATGAAAAGAATACGAAACACTATGCTGTGGTGTTCAGCTAGGAAGGCCCAGCTCTCAGCGTCCCACCCAGAGAGCAGCCCAGAAGGATGCCAGAACCTGTGATTGGTTGAGACAGAACTGACCCAAAGATCAGCTATGACAGATATGACCTCTAGGCCATTTCTCTACAGTGATAAGACCTCTGGTTAAGTCCGCCAAAGTTAAGCATCAAATGGCTCAAGGCACCATTAGGGTAGAATATTTGATCAGAATTTTCATACAGAAGGGATTGTATCAGTAGGATATTCCAGAGTTTTGAGTTATGTAGGCACAGCATCAATTGTCCTAATGAGTTCATAGTCACTCTGTCCTATGTCTCCTCCTTCCCCCAACACCTAACATTAATACATAAAAGTGAAGTGTAAGAATTAGAAGTAAAACATTCTGCTTTCTCTTTGAAGGTTTTCCTAAATTCCAGAGAGAAAGGGGTTTACTCCATTGTACCACTCAGCTGTTCTCTCCCCTCATTCTCTCCCAAGAAGTATCTACCCTCTGAGGATAAAGCATTTGCAAATATGATTCCTTCAACTTGTGCTTTACAGACTATAATCTTAAACTTGGGAAGAACAGAAACACATACATGCTCAGATGTGAAGGCAATGAGCCTGGGAACCGCAGCCATTCCTTTCTCCTTGACTTCTGGGAACATCTTAAAGCGTGCGATCAGCATGGCATACATGTTAGAAATAGCGCCACCTAAAATAACAACACACAGTTACCTTTTCTAGTCATTATCGACATAATTTCACATGCAAGCAACATCCTTTATTCCCATTGACCTAGAATCCTCCTCAGACACAGGAGAAGGCTGTCTTTATTGGTCATCCTTTGAACTGAATCCTCAAACTCAGACTGAGTCCTCAGGCTAAGAGAGTCTAAGAGAAAGGCTCATTGGGTGCGACCATAGGACACATGCTACCGCTCCACATCCCAAATCTGTCAACTAAGCAGAACTGCAATTAATTCTGCTCTTGCTGGGAGTCCTTTGAAGAAGTTCTTAAGAACTAAGAAATTGTCTTCCTTCTCACCTTGTGAGTGTGGTCATTCTTCATTAGGCCTATGGAAATCCCACTTTTATCCTGATGAAGAACACATTTCTTTTCATTTCAATGCAGGCAATGCCTTGCACTTGCACTAAGACAAATCAGTTGTAGTTACTGGTGTGGACTGTTAATCCACAATTCTTATAGAATGAGGATAAACATTCAAGCCCATTTCATCATACTCATTTATGAATTTTCCTGAGAATAGTTCTTTCCTCTCAAAGACATCATAGAAATATAATTTTAACAGCTAAACAAAAATCTTCTTTCTTTCTTTTTTAAATATTTATTTATTCATGAGAGACACACGGAGAGAGAGACCGAGGCATAGGCAGAGGGAGAAGCGGGCTCCTTGCAGGGAGCCTGATATGGGACTCAATCCTGGGGTCCCAGGATCATGCCCCGAGTGAAAGGCAGATGCTCAACCACTGAGCCACCCAGGTGTCCCCAAAATCTTATTTCATAATGATAGGAAAACACACAACTAAGGGAATTTTAAGTCATTAAGCTACATTAGCAAGTGTAGTTATGTTAATATTAATTTATGAAAATATTATTATCAAGTATTTTGCATTGAATTGCTTTTCCTATGTCATCCTAAGATTGTCAAGGATTTAGTACCACAATATTTATATCTTATAAGTAAGGTCTCACTTGACAAGCAAAGAAAAGTGAGCTTTTCCCCAAGATTGTTGGAAAGCTAAGGATTTTTGCTATACAAGAAGACAGATTGTTGTGCATACAAATGGATATGCTGGCATGGAAACTGTGACATCATGTGGCAGAGTGAATGCACTATATCCTTTCCCCATAGGGACACACTGGGCTCTCTCATGATGTGAGTACTTTGAGTTCCCTTCCCTTTGGGTGGCTGAGGAGCAGAGGCCTCTTTCCACCAGGCTGAATGGCTCATGTGGGCCACAACTTTTGCCTCATGAGCAAGGAGGCAGCCTGACACAGAGCAGCCCGTATCCAGGTCCTGGCTCTGTCATCAGTCAGAATAAGGGCAGTTTCTACCTCTTCTGAACCCCAGAGACATGGGGCAAGCAGAATCCAGGTCAAGCCTGCTCTGAGCAGACCCCTAAGTCTAAAAGGCTGAGGGTGTAGGATGCTGCCGGGCAAGAGACTAGCTTTTAAAAGAACTTTCACTCTAGCATGTGGTTTTTCTACCTTGGCACTTAATGGTATTTGGGGCTGGATAGCTCCTTATGGAGAGGGTTGTCCTGTGTACAGTAGGGTGTTTAGCAGCATCCCTGACTGTTATCCACCAGATGCCAGTAGTACTACATGCCCTACCCCCCACCAAGTTGTGACAATCAAGAACTTCTCCATTCATCGCCAAATGTCCCTTTAGGGGATACAACAGCGCCCACTCCCTCCCGAGGAGAGGCACTGCCCTAGTTGTTCTTGTAAGAGAGGCTGGAGAGAAAGGAGGCCAGGAAAAAAAGGGGGAAATGAACACAAAGGAAGTGCGTCACATAGCACAGTTACTCAAGAAGCTTCCAGCTCTGTCCTGCCACTCCTCATTTTACCACTCAATTATTCTCTATCTAAAGACCAAATAGCCCTGAGAGAGATGAAGAGGATTCTAGGCCACTAGGCAGAGCAGACTGCTTTGTGCAACCCAGGTGGGACGACAAATGCATCTTCCAGAGAAAGGATGCAAAAAGAAGCTCTGAAGCATCAGGAAAATCCTGTTAGATAGACAAAGGTTTGGAACTAAGCCAAGATGTCCCTTTCTTCTCCTTTGGTCCTTCATGACTTGCTGAGCAGTGAGGAATATTCCAGTTCTTTTTGGTTCCCAGGCATAGGTGACATCACAGAAACAGATTTTTTCTAGAAGTCCCAGAGAACTTTCCATGAAGCATGAAGCCTCTGGATGGTATAGATGGAGGTGTAAGGTAAACCAAGCTGAGCTACATATTCTAGTCACAGACCCTAACTCTCTGTGTTTAGTCCCAGGGAATAAGGCTTTCAGGTCTGAAGCACATAAGATGTGTGTTTTCCCCTATCTCCACTCCTTAAATGGTAAGGCCCTGTACCCCAGGAATAAGGCTGGATACTACCTAGAAAGATATCCCCTAGCACGTGAAGATGCTATAATCTCTCCTCTATAATGCCTTATAGAAAGCAGAGCAGAAACAGGCTTTTTCTTCTGTCCCCACCCCACTTTGCAATGTCTACATTATTTAGCATGACACCTGGGGCTTCCATCTTGGCGTGAGAGCCTCTTTAGGATCCAAGGAAAGAGCCCCATGATCAGGGTTAAGTCTTTCTACCCGATCATGTTCTGTCATTGATGAGAGTGTCCATACCTGGCTCAGCAGAACAGCCAAAGAGGATTCTTTCTGTGGGTGTATATTTTCTGGGCTAATTGGGTTCCAAGATCAGCTAAATTAGGCCTGGCCCAACCCCCCTTAGCCAAGTTTTCAGGGTCAACAGGAGCAGCTGTTCTCTTCCCACTCCTGAGAACCATTAAAAGAGAGCCCAGGATGCTCAATCACATAGCCAACCTTGTAGGGGGAAGAAGAATAGAGGTAGAAGTGATGTTGATCTCTGAACACCACCTAATTCCTCATGAAAAATACCTTAAGAGCATCAGTTCCGGGCAATGATGACAACATTCCCTCAACAAGGAATGGTTTTCCAAAGTAAAACTAAGATCCCTACAAAATAAAGGCTAGCTTTAAATTCATCACAGCTGGTGTTTAATGAAAAAGAAGGCTAATTTTCCCTTCCATTTAACTAACATGTTTTCCTTCAGCACCTGAAAAATTGTGTTGTATCTTTAAAAACATAAAATATAATAGCAGATCTGAGTTTGTCAGTAAAGCTGCTTAATTTAAGGCCTATCCTCGAGGCCACTATTGCTTGCTTATAATTTCTTCTTTCAACCTGTTTATTTTCTCTCTCCCTCATCATCGGCTTGTCTCTATAGGTTTGCCGAAGGGACATCTCCATGTGGCCTTTGTTAGGCCTGACAAAATGGCAGGTGTGGCTTTGGCCTCCCCAGCAGGGTCAGTCTCATCATACTGAGCACCCGCCCCATTCTGATGACCTTCTCCTGACACTGATTAGGTGACAGTCTGCACACAAGGTTTATTTTCTACGGGTCAGTGACTCTCTCTCCCTACTGCCTTTCTAACTTCCATTTCTTCTCTGCATCAAACCAAGGTCACACACAGATCCAGAACCAAGGGCAAGGCTTTTTGTGTCAGGTTGATTCTCTTGGCTGGAAGAGGTGTAAATAATGGAACTTAGAATCCAGTGGCTGGTGATAAAAGGCAGGATGGAAAAGACCAAATGGCATGATAAAGAAAAGAAGGAAAGAGAAACCTTTGGAAGAAATCAGCACCCTCTGTTTTGGTTTTAAGAAATGGTTTCCTGGGCAGCCCAGATGGCTCAGCGGTTTATGCCACCTTTGGCCCAGGGTGTGGTCCTGGAGACCTGGGATCGGTCCCGTGTTGGGCTCCTTGCATGGAGCCTGCTTATCCCTCTGCCTGTGTCTGTGCCTCTCCCTATCTCTCTGTGTCTCTTGTGAATAAATAAATAAAATCTTAAAAAAAAAAAAGAAATGGTTTCCCAAGTCACTCTCTGCCCTCCTTGAAATTAGTGTAAACCATCTTCTCTGGCTGTTACTCAAAAGAGACAGAGTACATCAGCTCTATTTTATAGACCTGCCTCATAATGCATCCTGAAACAGAGAATGCTTTATTAGGTGAGGCTACCTTTTCACTAATTGTGGGAAGAGTTTCAGAGAATGAATTCCCTTATGAGGAATCTTTATTCCTTTGTTCCCCATGATCCATACATCTTCTGTGATTGGGTAAATATTATCGCTGTTTATCTTCTTTCTGAACACAAATGACTATTGTTCAAGCATGAGGTAGTTGGCTTGGAAGCATGGTCAATGGTCATGTATTATCACACTTATTCTTTTGATCAACATAACCTATTTAACATAAGCAGAAATACAGACTAGATATTTAATCTCTCCGATGTTCTTAATAAAGCACTGCATATCAGGAGAAAAAACACAAAGAAAGGTTGAAATATATACCAGGAGAAAATATCCCATCGCCAGAGCCTCCCGGCCAGCCAATGATTTCTCTCATTTTCTTTAGCGTGACATATTCCAAGAGCACAAATACTGGAGCAATTTCATAGGTGAACCTGAAACATAGCAATGACCACATTTTGTGTATGTAACTCAAAGAAATACTTCCTCAAAAAAAAAAGAAATACTTCCTCATTACCACATCTATAACTATCGTATATAACTTTTTTCAAGCCCTACATTCACGTTTTAATTATAGCATTAAGCAGAGAGAAAATAATGTCTTCTTAAAGGTTGCCCATTTTTCTATATTCCTGAAGTTAAGAGCTTAATGCCCAAGGGTCATTTATCATATTGAATAAATAAAGAACATTGCAGAATAATACTATTTAAAAGACATCATCTGGTCGCATTCCCTTTTCACATTATACATAATTATAAACCCAAAATGCCAAAAAAGTTGCCTTTTGTGTTTGAAAAATGTTACATAGCTTTGATTGCATGAAGACTACATCAGGACTATTTTAAGTTAGAGTGAACACTCATATACTTCTGAAGTTTGTATCATTATGTTAGGGGCTATGTAATTCAAAAGTTAGATGAGAGGTAGAATAAAGACTATGAAATCTCACTAATAACTATCCTGAATTAAACACACACACACACACTCTCTCTCTTAACTACTTACATGTTTGTGTTTGCTGTTGATGTCAGCCAGTCTGCTGCTAATCCAACCATATCCAGTCCAGTGGAAAGCTGATTGAAATATCTAGGATGCCCTGAATAAAATAGAATATAGAATACTAGAATCAGGACTGCATCCAGTGAAAAGAAATGCCTCTCAAACACGTGATTTCTCCAGCTAAAGAACCTTAAAGATCCTTCAGTGATAGGAAAATCCATATTCAGAAACCCAACATGTGCATGCATGCAAACAGACACACCAAAAAGGAGCATTTCATCTAACAAGAGAGACTATTTTGGATTTTGGTATTTCTTAAAACACACTCTAAAAAACTTCCTTTAAACATTATCCTATAAAACAAAATAACAACTGTGGTTTGCAGTGTGGATGCTACATTATTTCCTAGCATCCTTTCATTACATTTGCAAACTAAAATGTGAGTGTAATCCAAAGCTAATCTTGCATACACTCATGCCTCTAAAAATCCTTTTTTTGTTGTTGTTGAAGTTGTTCAGGGAATCAATCAGTCATATCATGACATCCACCAGGCATGCCAACATTCATAATGACATCAGTGACAAATGACTGATGGTTGCAAAAGGCAAGACATAAATGAGAAAATAGGACACTCTGTTGAGTGATTTTCCCTGGATTCAAAAGGTGATGATGCCTGAAGAGGGCATGGGCAAATCTAATTCTGGTCAATTCTTTTCTGTCCAAATATTTGATGACAAACAACAGAACTCCTTCATAGTTGTGATTTAAAATAATGCAGGATACAGTCAACATCACTGCCTTGTCAACAGGATACATGAAGATATACTCAATGGGCTGATGAGTCCCATTAGCAAGGCTTATCTAATTAACTTCTAGACTTCTCTAAAACTCTAAAGGAGTTGACATACAAATTCTCCTGAGGCCATTACTTAAAATGTGATTGTAAATATCTCATTAGAATTTCATTCCTTGTCTTGCCCTGTTAAAGCCTATCTCTAAATCTGTGATTTGCTTGGCAGCAAAAATTTTGGAAGATTGTCAATTATGGAAATAGCATCTGATAGAAAGGCATCCACCACTTACTGGACACCTGTCTGAAGCCGGGGGGATGGCGGTCTCTCAGGCCAGCATGGGCAAAACAAGATAAAGGAAGGCAATGGGGATAGCAAGGACAAAAGTCAACACAGAGCTTATCTCCAGGACTGGAGTGCTCTCTTATCAGCCTCAGGCATGTGGCTAGACAATTAGACACGGAAAAAAGATAGGAGCTGGGAAAGGGCACATTTCAAAGAGACTGGGATTTGTGTGGTTCTCGCTCATTCTCTCGCATTGTTTTTGCCTTCCTGTGGCTGTGCACAGTACCCTTCTACCTTTTCCCCTCTTTACTACACCCTCTGATGCTGGCCCTGTCAGTTTGTGCATCCACAGAAAGTGAGAAAGCCCCCTTGCTGCTGCCAAGGCCTGGGTCTGGAGCAGCCCTCCCCTGTCTCTGCCTCATTGACTCCCCATTTCATTAGAGCTCACAGCTGAAATCACAGCCGCTACTCCCTCCTGATGCCTCTTCATTTCTCTTTCCCTAAGCCATTTCTTTAGAGCGAGGAAATTAATAAAGATTAGCAAATCAATCCATTAATCTAGTCTCCCAATTCATATGCATTTTCTAGATGAATCTGGTGTCTATTATCACACACTATTTAACTCTCTGGAAACTCTGGCATGAAAACCTCTGCAAAAAAATTGCGAGAAATTTCAAGGTGTGTGTTGGGCTCCAGGATATCAAAAGGCCAATCCGCCCTGCTGACTGCCTTTGGAAAACTGTGAAACAAGTTTGAGGCTTCAGTGGCTTGACTCCCTTCTCTATTTTTTTTTTTTAACCTTGGTCTCCCATTGCATCTGAATCTCTCCTACTTCAAAATTCTCATTCACTGGTAGTGATGTGAAAAAACGGAGGGAGACAGTGTGACATGTTAGAACCCCATGTCCTCTTGATTTCTGCAGAAGTACGCAGCAAAAATATTCTATTTGCTCCCTTCCCGGGACCCCCCCAGTCCCCAGGATGCCAGCGAATCCAGGCAGGGCTCTCGGAGAGAAAGGGTGTGAGAGACCTGCCTTGGAGGCTGCCAGCTGCCCCATCCAGCCGAGCTGGGCATCCAGCCGCCGCCGCCGCCGCCGCCCCCACCGGGCCGGGAATGGGCGGCCAGGCGCAGCCCACAGCCGGGGCGCCAGCGAGGAGGAAACGTGAGGTTAGAGCCGCTCGCGCCTCTGGACCGCTCCCCGCAGATTAACAGATGAGCTCGGAAGGATGCGCCCGCTCTTCGAACAACCAGCCCCGGGCAGCTCTGAGCCTCTAACTACAATGCCTGTCACAAGGATGGTAACTACTTTACAGACCCTAAGTAGTACTGGTTGTCAAATACCAGTTATAGCATAAAAACCTGTAAACTTGCCAGTAAAAAATAGGTGACTGGGGTTAATTCTTTGAAATGCTATCTGGGGGTGGAACAGGGAAGATCAGAAGACTACGTATGCTATGAATAATATTGATATTGATGCTGAGGAATCCAACTTAATCATATTTCCCCCTCGACTTTAAATGAAATGCATTAGAGCTACAATTGACAAACAATTTCACAAGCATTATGGCAAAATTTAAGAACTGAATTGCCCCATCTTCTCTTCACACTAAACGAAGCATTGATAGAACTATGACTTTCATGGTCTTGCAATTCCTATGATCTTAACTCTTTAAATTACATGTCAGACATCACCAGCTTTTAAGGATGAAGACGTAAAACATTTTTATAGGTTCTTTTGGTTTGGTAGCATTAAAAATAATAGGTAGCAACCTACTAGGATCATATTTACATATTAGGTTAGGGGAATGGGTCAAACGAAAATGAATTAAAAGCACTGTTCAGGTTTGCACCCACAGATACATCAAAAGCTGGGAGGAGGAATATCTTTAACGCCTAGTATATTCATCATGTGGATTCTCTGTGAACATAATTGAGAATGATAGCTAATAAGCCTTTAAAATTCATTTTCCACAGACCGGGTGTGATCAAAATCACCAAGGTAAATTCCTTTCCCTATGTTCCTAGTTCTAAATCTATAACCTCACAAAAGTGGATACTAATAATGCAGCAAATCGATTTCCCTAGGCTTCTCTGCATACTTTTCCTCTCTGTTGGTATAACGAATGCAAAAACAAAAGCAAAATGTAACTAAAAGTCATTCTTAAAATGCTTGTTGTTGATTAGAGTAATATGATAATTCATTAACCAAAAGATTTGAAACATAAAAGGATCAAGTTCTATGGTAATTGATATTCATGTGACATTTTTATTTCTAGTGGATCTTTTTTAAGGCTACAAATCAATTTAGGGCCACAAGGTATTCTATTCTTCATGAAATTCATTCATACTTATTTTTAATGAGTACACACTTTAATGAAGTGTAGTGCCATCATGCATCAGCATGATTAGAGACAATGCAGGAAAAGAAGGAGTAATCATGACCTGGGGAGATAAATAGCTGACTTTGTGTGGATAAAATGAAAGCTTAGAATGTGCCCGAATAAACGTCACACCTGGGGCTATAAAATGGATAGAGTATGAAGAATACTGTGAAATGTGGGGAAAAAAAAGCAATAAATACAAAATATATTTTAAAGGGTATTTGATTCCCCTCCCCCACTGATTTCCTTTATTTTATATTCAGAATGGCTATGAAACACACACATCCATGTATAACACGGTTGAATTGTTAAGCTAGTTTGTATTGTGTTTTCTTTTGTGTACATTTCTTTAAAAATAGAGAAAACCTCTGGTTCAAATCTGAAGTCCTGGCTATTTGAGACAATGCCAAAATATTATCCCTGGGGTGCAATGATTACATAGGATGGTTTGTCCAATGTCTGACCATTCCTAAGCCAAGGAAATGAACATAATTAGCACTACACTAGTATTTGGGCTTTTGTTTGGATCATGCCTTTTGAGCTTTCATTTCCATATTCCCTTTCTTTTTCCATTTTGGTCACTTCTACTGGCCTCTGCTGACAAATAGTGGCTTCTACATCAGGGGTTAATCTCTGTGGCCAAATACGTGCAATGTAAAATATGATGATTTATACTTAATGCGGTTATAATGTTTCTGATATCATCAACTTAAGAAGCATGAACATTAACAGTAAAAGGTGCCTTTTCTTTATATCATTCTAATGACTTTTTTAATTGATGAAAATAACTTTGTAAATTTGAAAATACCAGTAACTCCATAGAACAGAAAACATTTTTATATAAAAAAATAAAAATTGTAAAAGGAAAAAAGAGTTTTTTATTCGTGACTGGACAATACCTGTTTTAATTGCATATTTTAGAGTCGTTTGGCAATGCATCAAAATTTCCTCCAAATTTTGTGGTTGGTCTGCCAATTCCCAGTTATACTCTTGAAGGAGCTCATTAGGGTAATGGAAATCAATCACTTTGGTTGATCTATCGAAACTTTTCACAACATACTGAAGCAAAATGTCCATAACATCTTGCAGAAACGCCAAAGTGGGCCTTTCTCCATCACAGGCTGGCAGCAGGTCTAAAGAATGGAATCAAAATGCCACATTTTAATTTTACTGTGAAAATATCCAGGCAAAATCTTGATTCGACAATTTCTCTTTGGACTGAGAGATTTTGTGCTAAAGAAAAAAAAATCTGGAAACGCAGAGCATTTTCTTTAAAGGGGAGATATTTTTCAAAGATGCAGGAAAAAGAGAAATTGTTTTTCCCCCACCCCAAATTAATTCTTGTATTTCAATCTATAACGTACTGTTTGCTTTCTTTCTTTCTTTCTTTCTTTCTTTCTTTCTTTCTTTCTTTCTTTCTTCTTCTTTCTTTTAAAGGAGTGTGCCTCCATTCAACTATTTCACAAGGATCTGTCCTAAATGTTATAACTCAGTAAATCATCTTAAATGATTATGGAAATACGTCACATCAGAAATGTTTGAGGAATGCCTTTGGGCAAATCGGGCAAAGTGGAGCATGCAATGTTAGGATCTCTGACCCATTATGGTGCTCGCTATTTCCTAAGTCAGTGTGTGTATGTGTGTGTGTGTGTGTGTGTGTGTGTGTGTGTGTGCGCGCGCGCGCACGCTCATTTAGGTGCCTGGGTGTGTAAACACAAGAGAGTAAAACCGCGCGCAGGTCTCACGCGAATAGAATAGTGCCCCTGTGAAACTACAGCTACGAATTACCCTTGCGATCTAGAGCCCTAGGAAGTCTCAGTAATTCTGAACTGGAAACCGAGTCCCACCCGTTCAGTGGCCACCAGGAAGCCGACCTCGAGGTCCAGCGCGCGGGGACCTCCTCCATCCGCACCCGAGTCCCCTTGGAACGCCTGCGCCCAGCTCGACGCAGAGGCAGGGGTTGGGGCTCGGTCGGAAGGGACAGGCCCAGCATTTCTCGCTTTCAGCTGAAGCTTCACGTAAGGTCCTCCTCCGCCCGGTTCTCGACGTCTCGGGTCTCAGGCACCTGTCACCGAGTCCCTTTTGGTCGCGGTGGGTGGGGCAGAGCGAGGGACAGTGGCTCCCGGGGACCCCACGAGGCGCCTTTACCTGTTGCGTGTAGAAACGCATAGTTGACATCCGCTTTGGGGCAGCTGCAAGGCTTCTGATTACAAGCGCAGGCGGCCTTCCTGGAGGTGGCGCGCGGGGGCTCGCTCCCGCCACTCTCCGCCGGCTTCTCGGCATCTCCGTAGAGCAGGGCTAGGCAAGCATCACGAGAGCGCTGGTGAGCCGCCGCCGGTCCCGGCTCCCTCGCCCCTGCCCAACCCCGGCCAAGAAACCTCGACTCCGCTGTTGGGGATGCGGAGGTGAGAAGGTGACATTGCCCCCGCGGGACCCAGAGGCGACTGACCGGCCGCGTTGGACTCCCTCCCCGGCACGGGCAGGGCACTCACCGCACAGCTTGTTTCCGATGCCGCCCGTGAACTTCTGGGCCACCTGACACCAGGCTCTCGCTGCAAGGAAAGACAGGTAGGAGGACAACGAGGCAGAAAGACAACAGCGGACGAAGTGGGAAATTTCGTTCTATGGGAACAACCGCAATAAACCCGGGGTACGGAAAGGGGCCGCCCGGGGCTCCGCACCCAGGACAGGTGCAGGAGGGGCGCAGGAGCCTGGCGGTCCGGCCCAGCCTGACCTTACGCTCGCTCATTTGAGAAGCCTATACCCCAGCCCTTTGCATTTGCCTTCCAGGGGCCAAGAGGTTCAGGCAAACTCCCCTTCCTGGCTTCCTCCAACGAGTCTTCCTAGATAACGAAGCTGTCCATTTTCGTTGCACGCTCTCCTCCCTGACCAAGAATTCTCTTTTCCCTTATCCCCCGTTTCCCCACACCCACTCTATCCCCCCACAGGGTCCAGGCACCAAGATGGAGGCAGCACCCCAGGCCCACGGAATTCCGTGTCGAGGAGACGCCTCTGTGTCTGGAGGGCTCTCCCAGACGCACTGAAAAGGGTCTGAGATTCTTTGGGTGTCTTTCCAAGGGAGAAGGGCCTGTGGGGTTTTGGTCTCTTGGGCCATCAGGGACCTACAAGGATAGCAGAGCCAAGTGTCCGAAGTTTCCTGTTGCAGGTGGAAAAAACTCCTCCGTCTTCCCTAGCACCCCAAACCCCGGTCCACCCGCCAAGCTCGCCTGCTGCAGGCCCCTGTTCCCCTACCTGTGCTGGGGTTCTCGGGATCCCCGGAGCCATCTTCAGACCCGAAGGACCAGAAGCCAGAGCCTGGAGATGCCATCAGCGCTGTGAGACCGGAGCGGGTCGCCTCCGAGTGCGAAGTGCCGGCGAGCTGCCCTCGGCTCGGCCCTGCGCGCGCGTGCGTGTGTGTAGGAGTGTGGCGGGAGGAGGGCACCGCGCGGGGACCCGCGTGGCCGTGCGGCAGAGGGTGGGTGTCACACAGGGACAGGAGACGTGCGTGAGTGCGTGTGTGTGTGTGTGTGTGTGTTGGGGTTAGGGCTTAGAGACGCGGCAACTCTGAAAGCTGAGGTTAAAGAGGGAAGGAGACTGAAGGGTCCGCGCAACAGGAATATGGGAAGGCGCCGAACACCCGATTGCTTTTGAAGGCGAAGGAGTCCAATCGGGATCAATGAGGGGGCGGCGGAGAGAAAAAAAATGGGAGAGGGAAGATGCGAGGCAGACAGCGCGCACGAGCCGGAGTCAGAGTGGGTGGGTGGGAGGCGCGCAGGGGAGCCCCCGGGGAGCGCTCGCCGCGAGCCTGCGAGCAGCCCCCGCGAGCCTGCGAGCGCTGTCCAGGGTGCTAACGCCGCGCTCTGCGCCCGGGCTTCAGCGAGGGGTAGACCAGAGAGACCTTGGCGAGGCGGAGCGAGCGGCCGAAGCGAGGCTCACACGGGCATCGACTGGCGTATTGTTTGAGGTCTGGCTCCTGCTGCGGGGAAGGAGGCGCGATTTCCGCGCAGCCTTCTTCCAAGGCGGTGCTGAGGTCGCTGTGACCTCGAGAGCCCCGGCGGCTGGGCTGGAATCACGAGCGGTTCGTGAGCCTGGGGAGGGGACGCTTGGAGGAAGGGCGCCTACGCACTGAAGGGCTCATTTCAGCTGCTTAGGAGAGCCTGACGCCTTCCCGCTGAGCCCCGCGGTGCTCGGGAGCGCGTCATTCCTGCGCTTTGGGGAGCGCGGTCGCCGAACCCCCCCGTCCAGGATCTGCCTGACGGCTGGGAGGACTGCTGATGGAGGCAATTAAAATCCATGCAGGAGCCTATCACCGAGAACCTCGGGCTGGGGGGGAAAAATAAAACGAATGGAAACTTCTTGGAGGGGGGCGAGAGAGAGTCGCAGGCAGGCTGGATTGACGACTGGAGGGGGATGGGATCTGGTCATTTCGCGACCTTGGCCCGCGGAGGCGTGGAAGGGTTTGCTGCTTTCGTGTGACCTGAATCGATGTGTGTGTGGGAGGCGCGCACAGAGTTTCCAGCTAAGCAATCTGAGCTTTCCAAATTCAAGGCGGAAAGAAGGAAATGCCTGCTGGGCCCTCGAGTCAGCGGGCCTCAAATCAATGACCTCCCCCCACCCCGGCCCCTCCGAGAATCATCACGATAGCGGGGGTGGGTTGGGGTGGGGAGGTGGGTGCGGAGGTGGGGAGATTCACTATTTCTGAGGCTTGGTGGGAAGGGGTTTCTTCTTTCCTGAGAAAGTCAGAAATCTCTACTCTTTTACAATATCCTTTCGCTAGAAGCTGTTAAACAAAGGGAAGACGCCCCGAGATTCTGGGCCGCGTTGCTTTCCCTCGGTAGCAGAGATCGCCATCAAGCAGACCTCACGGCTCCTGGGCTCTTAGAGGGAGGGCGAGGAAGACCTCGTTGGGGAAACGCTGGGTCCTGCCTCCCGGGCGTGCATTCCCTTGGGCGAGCGAATATCATTTCCACTCTGCCGTTCACAAGCCCTCATTTCTCTGACCTCCTGAATCAAGCCCCCAAAGCTGCTGCCAAAGCAGCGACTCACGGACACTCGGTCTTGGCTACCATCCCTCGATCCTCGCCTAGGAAGGGCTTCATGGTGCCTCGGTGGCCGCATGCAAGCCCAAGTCCTGTGTCTCCAGGCACTCGCGGGCCTGGTTAATTCTCTCCACGAAGCTCTGTCTTCTTCTTATGCGTTGGACTGGGGGAGAGCAATAGGATCTGAACAGTGGCCAGGGAGTGGTTGTCTGGGAAGGGTGCTGGCCAGGTCCTGCCATAGGCTTGGTGCAAAGCCTTCTGTGTCGGGAAGCCTGCATCAGGCTGCCGGCGCTTGGTGGGCATGAAATGAGCCCAGGCCTCTGTTTCGCCACCTTTCCCAACGCTCTCGGCTTCAGTGGGCCCAAGTAACGATGCCTGGGTGTAAAGACTTCAGGGTTCGGTTGTCTGTGCGGGGCCGGGCAGCTCCGCAGCTCTTGCTCCACCAGGGCAGATGCGAGTCAGAGAGACTAGTTCTTTGTATCAATCATACCAAATCCTGGCAATGTTTTGCTTCAACCCATCAGGTTGGGGTTGCAGAACTTTTCTGCTATGGGTAAGTGGTTGAAGGCCTAAAGATTCTCACAAAGCCCCGAAGGAAGAAGCGGACTAACAAGGAAGATAGAAACCACAACACCTAGATATAACATAATTTTTTTAACGCAATTTAAAATTCTACTGTTTGAACTCGATTAAATCCAGCAGCTCTGGAGTACTTTGAATGTAATGGTGGTATTTGCATTTTTTATTTAACACACCCTACTTCACAGCACTCAGCGATCTGATTTGTCTTTCCTTAACATGGTCCCTCCCTTCAAGGCAATTTGCTTTATAAAGACTTTGATTTCGCAAAGGAGCCTGTTCCCCCCTACTCTCAGGCTTGGCGTTGGAGATAACAAAAGAGCTCAGGGAGGTAATAATTACAGTCATTAGTTCACAAAGGAGGCAGCCACCAAATGGGAAGGGGAGGCGGGCCAGCGCTCCGCGGAAAAGCTTTCTAAGCCTCTTCCTCAATAGAGGGAGAGAAACCCTTGCTCCTGGGGCTGCTCTCCCCGGCGGATTTCCTGGGTTGACCTATTTCTTGTCCACGGATTATCCAGAGATGGCATTGCAGGTCTCCCAAAGAAGAATGTTTGGCACAGGTTTTCCCCTGTGTCTTTCAGTGTTTAAATGTATAAGGACAGAAAAGGAAGGGAGACGGAAAGGAAGAGAGAAAGAGAAAGGAGAGAAAACAAAGACAAAAGAAAAAAAGGAAATAAAAACACTGAAACCTTTTACCAAGTGTTTGCATTCCCTTTCCCAGTTCCTACTTAAAAAGGGGGTAGAGAGTTTACGGAGGAAGCATATTGCTTCCCAATCCAGCAACCGAAGGGTGGGGCCTCTGGTCCACACAGGCCACTTTAGAAGCTTGAAGAAGGGGCCTGGCCTGGAAGGGGAGCTTAGCTTTTTCCCCCCAGAGGGCCTCCTGGTGCTGGGTGGATGGGTGGGTTGGGCTGGGTGGGGGGAACTCTCTCTCCTCCTCCACAGTGCACAGGGCTCGCAGGTGGTGGGAGGGCTTCACTGGTGCCTGTGCTAGGCCCAGCCTGCAGCCTGTCACAAGTGAGCAGTTGGTCTCTAAGGCTGATCCCAAGCCGAGGCCACAAGGAGAAAACCCAGGGAAGGAGCAGGACCTACAATACACTTAAACTCTGAGCTCAGTCGTGCCACAGGAGGAGGTTTCCCCTGGAGCAGGTCTCATTGTAAAATGAAGAGGTTGTGCCGGTCCTCTCTGGGGGTACCTTTCAGAGTCAACATTTTGGGTTGGATTACAGATGGGTGAGTGGCACAACAAACATTCACCCATTCTCACTCAATTCTCCAAACTTTCCCCCAAATTTCTGGGCTCTGGGCCACAGAAGCAAGTACACCAGCAGGAGGAACAAGCCCCATCCCAAAACCCTTCCCCCAACTCGGTCGACCGTCAAATCCCTTCGCCATCCTTCCTGACGCTCTTCAGACCGCTTAGAAGCAGAGAGTGTCCGTTCCAGATAGGCGCAACCCAGGTTTTAAAATAAGATGCGGTCAACTGAAGGAAGGCAAACCTCTGCCCGCCCATGGTCCTCCTCTTTCTCTTAAATACGCCCAAATTCAGAACCGAGGAGATTGCCTCAAATTTGCAGACAAGTAGAACCTAAAAACCCTGACTTTGCTCAGTGGTGGGGCTAACGGGGTGTGTGTGTGTGTGTGTGTGTGTGTGTGTGTGTGTCGGCGGGCAGGGGGTTGCGGTGGAGACTTGGGGATTTGTCGCTAGGCCATGTTGGGGCACAAGATCTGGGTTTTAACTTACATGGTATGTTTGTTTGGGAAGGCTGCAGGCTGGCGTTGTTCGCTGGAGACGAGAGGCACTGTCACCCCCTCCCTGGGGACCTGCACGGTTGGGCAGCAGTCGTCCAGCCCTAACGGGGAATGTGGTGGCCCAGCCCCGAAAGCCACGGACTTTCCCAGGCACTTTCTTTATTTAATCACCTCAACAATCACGAGAAAGGAAAGCGCGAGTCCGAGATGAAGTTCATCTTCAAAGCTTCCCCCGGGCCCCGGCTTTGTTTTACTTGCCCCTCCAGTGTCCCGCGGGCCTGGGAGAGCCGTTTCCAAGGGAAAAGAAATCGGTGACGTCTCCCAAAATGAGAGAGGAGGGATCAGCGCGAGGTCGGGCGCATCCGATCCACAGGAGTTGCAAATGGGTGAACAAAAGGATACACAGGGGGCCAGGGATGGGGTGCCCCAACTGGCGGGCCGGTGGGAGCGGAGGGGGCGGTCGGAAGGGCTCTGAGAATTCTCCGTCTCCGGAGGCGCCAGCGCCCGAGGGTCTCCCGCCTCGGCCCCTGCAAGCCCCCCAGTCTCCCGCGCATCCCCCCGGCGGTGGCCCCGGGAACAGCCGGGCTACACCTGCTGCAGGAGGCGCTGCCGCTGGGAGGTTTTACGCAGGAGCCTCCTGTAGTCGTAGGGGTTCGCTGCGGGGTCATTTCCCTCGGGCTCCGGGTCCTCCTCCGCCCAGCACCTGCAGCGAGACCCGGGCCGCGGAGTTAGAGGCGCCAGCGGAGCAGCGCAGCCCCGCCCACCCGGAAAGCCGGTTCTGTTCCCCCACCTCCCACCCACCGCAGGCATTTAGGAACCGCACTTTCAAAACATCGGGAGAGTGGCCGAGTGCAGCTGCACAATTTTCTCAGCAGGTTTTCAACTGTCCCCGTGCCGGCGGGGGAATCTGGTGACTCTGTGTCAGATGACAGCCAAGTAAGGCGGCAGAAGGTGTAGCTGGGAGAGGTGAGCTTCCTTCGGTTTGCAAGAACTCACAGCCAATAAACAAATATTTATTTTAGTACCTTAATTTTTTTCCACCATAGTTCGGTCAAGCAGGAACATTCAAAGCGCCTAAATAGATAACCATCATTTCGCACTTTAAAACTGCTCAAATGTTTCTCGGAAGCACTCCTCCCAAATCGGATCAACCACTGTGAGTGGTGGTGCCTGTCAGCTCTTTCAAAGGAGGCCGCTCCACCACGTTTCCTGAACCAACTCTACCTTTAGATTCAGCAACTTGCCTCTGGAGGAAGGGCACTCTCTTCTTCCAGATGCACTCATTTACTTATGTGGTACCTGCTAAGTATTAGCCTCAGTGTAGGCTAAAGGTGAACAAAAATCCCCACTCTCATGGAGTTGAAGAGGAGCAGACTATAGGGACAACCTTCCCATGCCAGGTGGTGAGAGGTGCTATGCAGAAAAATAAGGCAGCCTAGTGAGAGAAGACTGGTGTGACATATGTGTTTGTGTGTACAAGCAATTCCGTTGAGGGTGACCAGGAAAGGCCCCTCTGGTAAGGTGACACATGTGAGAAGAGTCCTGAAGGAAGAAGAGGTGTGAGTGAGCCAGGCAGATCTCTTAGGGAAGAGTGGTCCTGCCAGGATAATGGGTCAACCAGTGTAAAGGCCCCGAGACTATGGTGTGTGTATGGTGTTCAAGAACAGCAAGGAGGCCATTGTGGCTTGATTAAAGCAAGCAAGGGGGAGACAAGCAAGGAAGGAGAGTAGGAGGAATGAAGGGACAATGTGGCAGAGAACTGAGTGCTTTGGAACCCTGGCAAGAATTTGAATTTTACTTGAGCTAGGGAGACACTGGAGGGATATGAGTGGAGGATTGGTTCATAAAAGGATCTGACTGCTACAGGGGAAGTAAAGAGGTCTGTTAAAAGATACTGCAAAAGTCCAAGCCACACTGATGGTGAGGCTTACAGAAGAGGAAAGAACTGACCAGCTTTTGGTCATGCTTGAAAGTAGAACTGAATGAGTCTGCTGATACTTTGGATGTGGGGTATAAATGAAAAGAATCAAGAATGGCTGTGCGGTTTTTGGTCAACAACTGAAAGGATGAAGTTGGTATTTAATGAGATGAAGAAGGTTAAAGGAGTATATTTTTGGGGGGAGGGGGAGATAAATGTTTTGGTTTTGGTTTTTCAAAATTTGAGATATTTATTAGACATCCAAGAGGAGATAATGAATAGGCAGTTGGATATATACATCCTTATCTAGGCTAGAGATTTCAGTTTAGGAATTTTAAGTAAATAGATAATATTTAAGGTCATGAGAGTATTTGTTGATAAAGCAAAGGGTTGGGACACTCCAATGTAGAGAGGCAAGAGAAATGAGGAGGAATCAGTAAAGGAGAATTAGAAGAGAAGCCAGTGAGGGAGGAGGCAAATCAAGAAGTACTATCCTGGAGTCCAGGGAAAATTGGTTTAAAGAAAAAAATGCAAAATGCTTCTGCTAGGACAAGATAAAGATTGAGAATAGATCATGGGATATGGCAAAATTGAGGTCACTTGTGACCTTGATAGGGGCAGTTTCAGTGGCCTGGTGGGGACAGAATCTTGAGTGCAGGGGCTCATGAAAGAATGGGAAGCAAGGGCATTGAGAAAGAAGGATCACTCTCGTGTAAATGCTCTTTTGCTATCATGAAGAGCAGGAGCATGGGTTTTGGAAGGGGGATTGAGTCAAGGGTGTTTTTTTTATGATGGGTCCAATTATATCATGTTCACAGATTGTCAGAAATGATGTAGTAGAGAGGACAGACATTCAAGATGTAGAAGAGGGAGGGGAATAACTGCAGGACAACGTTCTTGAGCAGGTAGAAGGACTTGGATTCCGTGAACAACAGGAAGGTCTGGCCCTCATTAGTAGGAGAGTTATCCTTAGTAAACGGAGGGAAGCATATAGGTAAGCGGTAGGTTTGGCCGTAGGAGTATGTGTCTGTTATCTATTATTTTCTCAGTGAAACAGGAAAGATGGTTGTCATCTGAAAGCAAGGAGATTTTGAAGGTTTGAGGAGAGAGGAAGGCATCTGAAAGAGTGGCCTGGGAAAGTGGAACAGTGGAATTTCAGGGAGATACAGTATTGCAAAATAGCTGTAAGGGGGCCCACCTCAGGTGTGTGCTCATACATCTCGAGTGAGGTTTGGTTGTGTTTTTCTCTAGCCATGTACAGCTGTGTACGTGCAGGTATGAACTGGGTAAAGTTGGGTTTACCCAGCGTTGGAGTTTGCCAGTTGACTGACTGAGGGAGAAATGAGCAGGATCATTGAAGGTATACGCAAAGCAGGGAAAATAATAATCAAAGGAGACAGCTAAACTTTTGCTTGCAGATGAGTATGCCCTTATTCTAGTCCATTCTGAATAGAGAATTAAAAAAAAAGACACCTTTGGGAAGGTTTTTAGGGCATTTGAACTCAGTGGATATTTGACAGGAAAGGTCTTTGGGATACCCATGGGTATCTATGGGGCAGGTGATCATTCTCTTTTGATCAACTGACTTGAATTCTCATACCTATTCAGCTCATTTCTGTTGTGAGCATGTTGAGTATCAACCATCTTCCAGGTACACCACACATGTTATCTTGAATTCTAAGGACAACATCGCAAGGCCTGAGAGGTTTTCCTTAGGCTTCGTTGGCAGATGAGGAAACAGACTGATTCTACTTGATACAGCAAGTGAGGAGTGGAATGAGGATTCAAAAATCCATGTCCACCCCACTCAAATCTCATACCTTCTCCAGTGTACCCCTTTGCCTCTTTTCTGCTGATATTTTCTTCGTGATTCTACTATCCCTTGGCCAAGGCACTCTTGTTACATTTTTTCCTTCCCTGACCATCCTCCCTATATCTCCTTGTCATAATTAAAACTTGGCTATGCCTTAAAAACCCTCTCATTATTGCTCAACAGAGATCCCACTAAGACCCACCTTAGGAGATGAGGGGCCCTTAGTTCTGTTGTCTTCTAATGACATCCTCTAAGCATGACCTGCTCCTACTTTTAATCACTTAAAATCCATGAGATGCCCAATGTCATCACTGTTGTGGTTCCTGATTCCCAGACCTACTCGCACCTTCCTGGGTGACATTAGTCATACACTTGGTATATGTGCATATTAAATATACAATATATAAAATATTATCAGAATAATGTTTACTTATTAATATATAAAATAATATACTTGTTTGTATATAATATATAAGATATATATTTATCACATAATAATTTAATGTATATAATAATTATATATATATATTCTTTCTGCAATAATATCTTCCAAGACACACTTTGAGGCCAAGTTTCTTTAATTGTCTCCAGAGGTCTTTTAGAGCTGTTTTTCTGTGTTTTGTTTTCTATTTATTTACTTGTTTGTTTCAGAGGTAGAATTCAGTGATTCATCAGTTGCATGCAACACCCAGGGCTCATCACATCAATTGTTTTCTATTTTAAGTCCAGGATCCCATCAAGATTTACTTGGTGCATTTATAGTTTTGTCTCTAGTCTTTCTTAGCTTAGAAAAATCCCCCTCTTGGAGTTACCTTGTTTAGCTTCGTTTGATCATTTACTTTCTCTCTAGAGTCAAGCTCTTTGGTGATGAGGATGACATTGTTTGCACCACTGTGTCCACCCCTTTCTCAAGCACCCAGCACAGGGCTTTGACAGGGAAGCAATACAGAATAGCGGTTCATGTCATTGACTCTAAACTCAAAAAGGCCTGTGTTCAGATTCTGGCTCCCTTGCTTTTTATCTAAGTGACTTTGCAGTCATTAAACTTTGTAGACGTAGTCTCCTCATCTATAAAATGGGGCAGTGAGAGGGACTGTCTCACAAGGTTGCTGTAAAAGTTAAATGGGTGAACAGCATAGCACCCAGCCCAAAGGAAGCACTCAGCCAATGCTGGCTTCTAGCATTGGCTAATCCCCCTAATCCACGTCTGCAGACCTGGATGCAACACCAGGCAGTATTTCAGGGATATAATGCTTTTTATAGTAGATGTGTGTCTGTGGTTGGGGGGAAGGGGAGAATGAATATACTAGAAAGGAGGCAGATTGGGTTGTTAAAATGGGAAGTGGATATGTCAATGGAAAGCAATTTGAGCAGGAAGTGAAAAACCTTGGATCTTAGTTCATTAACTCAGTGTGTGACTTGGGGCAAGTCACTTAATCTTTTTGGGCACTTGTTATTCTCCTGTGATTAGACTGGGGCATCTAAGCTCCACCAATGTTACAGTTCTTGATCCTCAGGATGGAGGAAACACATCTTTTGGAGACAAGGGGCAGAAATCAAGTAGATTCTGGAAAAGCAAATAAAGATGAAAAGATCCACCATCTATGGAACCTGTCCCCTATGCCACACGTGCTGTTAAATACTTCACAGACATCATTTCACTTAATCTCTAATCTCTACGATCATTTCACTTAATCTCTATGACAATGTGGTAGTTACTAGTGAATCCTTTTCCAGATGTGAAAACAAGCTTGGAGAGGTCTGGTAACATGAGCAAGGTCCTCAACTGCCAAGTGGCAGAATCAGGATCCAATCTAAGGCTGACTGACTTTAAAACTTCTTCCCTTAACCACCAGGTCACACTGTGTAAGAAATGGTGAGGCTTCTGAGTGCTCTATGCTGGCAGGATGTTCACTTAGGATTCTGGAAGAACAGCTTTCCATTGCCTGTCATTATTCCCATTTCTTATAAACCACATTTCCATTTTATTATGTGCCCTCAATTCTCAAAACTTCACAGAGAATTTTTTTGGGGGAAAAAATTCCAAAATAATAAGTAAGCTACAAATAGTTTAAGTACTTAATGTCAAACAAAGTTAGTGGTGAACTGAGAAATCAAATCCCAAACATGTATTTCTATATGAGTCTTTCTTCCAGATATTATTTGGGTCTGAAGTCATGGATTCTGAGAAATGACAGCATAACTGAGCCAGTAAGTGTTGAAGATTCCATTGGTTAGTATTTCAACACAGAGTTTGGTTTATTGCTTGTCATTAGTAGGACTATGTAATTTATTGTCCAAAGTAAGGTACTTTTTAAATTTAAAAAAAAATTGAAAAGTAATTTTTATTTATTTGAGGGGGTGGGGGGGAGAGAGAGAGAGAGAGAGTGCAAGAGCACACACAGGCCGCAAGTGAGGGGAGGGGCGGAGGGAGAGAGTCTTCAGATTCCCAGCTGAGTGCAAAGCTCACCACTGGGTGTGTGTGTGTGTGTGTGTGTGTGTGTGTGTGTGTGTGTGTGGAGGGGCTGATGTCACAACCTATGAGATCATGACCTAAGCCGAAACTAGGAATCAGATGCTTAACTGAGCCACCCAGATGCCGCAAAGTGAGGTACTTTTAAAAGAAGGTGCTGTTAACAATGACACCAAGAAAACAGGTATGAAACAGGTTGTCTAAATACTCTACCATAATCCTTGAATTTACTTTTAAACGACACATCAGTCTTAAGAGGCACTATTCAGTGAGAATACTTTGTTACAGTCCAAACACAATGACAGTGCTTCAGAAATGGAATTCTTAGTAAAACATAGAAAATGCTATTCTTTAGGAAATAGTGTATTACCTGTTGTCAGCATTAAAATATTGATGCTGGTGTTCTCCATGTTGTCTTCCACCTCTTACACTAGGGTTATGTTCCTTTGGTCTAGAATGACTGGGCAAAAATTCCTTGTAATAGAAATCTTCCAGGTCTAATAATTTTCCTTGACTGTAAGTAAACACATAAACACATCATGGTTTCAATCTACTTTTATACTCAAACTTACAGGATACTTGTTTTCTTCTTTTATTTTATATAATTTAGGAGTAACACATACATGTCAATAGAAACAAGAGGAGTCTTGGAATACATAAGACAGTATACACCATAAATTAAAAAGGGAAACAAACCCCTCATCTCTTACCTTTAAGAGAGCATTAGCTGCTGGAGCAGCTTTTCCTGGCTTCATCTTATTCACGTTGGCCCAAAACTAGCAGTTGCTAGATAGCCAGTGATTATAAAGTTCCAGCTTGGCCAGTCTAGGACAGGGTTCACAACTGACCCCCGGGCCACTATGAGAAAAGCTGACTTTAATGTGTCAACACAGCATTTTCCAATTTTCTCAGCCATCAGTTAAGTACAGATGTATACAATGTTTCATGATCTTACTTTACTCCCCTCACAGGTAACCTTCTGTCCTCTCCTTACTGTTGGTCTTTAGTGGGTTAATTTCTGTGCTAAATGGTAATTCCTGCACAGGATATACACACAGGGGTATGTCTGTGACCATCTTAATTCTTGGATTTACTCCCATTAGTTTTGATTCCTGCGATGCTCAGTACCTGTAGTCTGATGCGACTTCATAAGAGGTTAACAGGGAAGGGTCTGGAAAATGACCAAGTGTTACAGAGTTTCTGGGGAAGTTGCTTTCAAGTTACAGGTGCCAATTGACAAATTAACTTTCAGAATGCCACTGATACATAAATCAAGAGTTCAGTGTCCACTGGTACTCAATAAAAAAAACCCCTTGATTGTTACTAGCACTCCCTGGAAGTCAGTTAATTTGAAATATTGGTATAATGTTAAGATAGTAAATTATTGGTGGGCTGAAATGTTACAGGAAAGGGGACTAGTGTGAATCTAAGTTGCCATACCTGCAAGGTAACACAAACCTTGTTTCCTGACAAATTCATAAATATTATAAGGAGTGAGATTGAACATGTGTTGGAAGAACAAAAAGCAAAGGAGTTTGGGGAAAGAAAGTTCATGGACACCAAGTGTGTTCAGATTGCCCAATCAAAACCATATTAATGGACAGAGAAAAGCAAATTCTGTATGGGGACAAAACAATTCACTCATAAATGATCTGAGTTCTTAATGTATGCTTTGCACTATGCTAATTCAATATGTTTCTAATAGGTAAGATGATCTTCTAAATTACATATAAACCACATATTTATAATATAAATGTATTGAGAGGATACTACTTTCCAAATCTATTCACATAAAATAGGTGATTTTAAAAATATAGGTGATTTTCAGTTGTAATTTGAACATATGGATTTTTATTTTGTTTTGATAAGATGTCATTGAAATTTAGAAATAATAATTTACCTATCTTTTCTTGGTCTTCGTTTTTCTTCTTGGATTGATTTCTAAAGGGAATGGAAAAATTTAAAAATTAATATATGATCAATATAATGTAATCATTAATATTATTGATGTATTTACTATAATCTTAATATATAAATACATTTGTTCCTATAAAGTCAACTTAGACATAAGCAAGTGGATATAATGTTTTTAAAATATAATGAAATATAATTCACTCAAAATTTACTAATTATAAATTTGTGAATGCTTTTTACTGGGCCTGGACTGTAATTAATCTTTGCATTCCATGTCAAAAAAAGAGTTTGCCACACAGTGACCAGTGAACACAAAATTACCTAAGGTCCATCTGCTTACAAATGGGAAAAAACATGTCAGAATTCCTAGAAAACCCATTTCTCTATTACAAATGCAGCTGTGAGTTAGGTAAGTTGCTTAGGCTGCTTTAATGTCTTGTGTATATGTCATCTTTGTCTGCTGGCAAAGCAGATGGGTGAAGGCAGATGTTAACAGTCCACAGAAGAGTAGAAGTGTGACTTCGCTAACTTATAGGAGCCCATTTACGGCATAAAAGCAACAGAATAGATGATATATGTGTTCATTTGCAAATTTTTTTTCCAGTTAAGAACTTTATGTATTAAGGCACAAATTAGAATATATAAGTCTGGATTTAATTAGATACAATTTTAATCAATACATCAATCTGAACACTAATGAAATGGTACGTCATTTTACCTTACATACAAAGAAATATCACCTTTTGTATTGTAACACTAGTAATGTGTTTCACTGTGTTCTGGCTTAAGGTATTTGAACTCACCTATTTACATGTTGTAAGAGCATATATCTGTCTTTTAGGCTGAGAGAACAAATAGTACACTCACCGTGAACAGGCTGAAGATTTTGTAATTGTGGGAACTCTAATGCTACAAGTTGCACCATAAAAGTGCAAGACAATAAAAATGGCAACTAATAATGGTTTGTAAGTATTGAGGGTGGTCCCCGGTATTTTTAGGCACCCTAAATCATTTTTCTCCCTCATGATCTATCATTTGTAATACACTAAAATGGTGGATGAGTCAAATAGTTCATGGTTTCATCTCTTCTTACTGGTTGGTATTTTAGTGGGTGAAGGAGGATGAAGATTGGGAATGCTTAAATGCATCAAGTCTGGGAGTGGACCATTCAAGAGCTAACCATGTAAGGAGCAGGACACCAATTACATTCCTGTCCTCCTTCTTATTCCTATTACATTCTTGATCCAATGCCCTGGGCCAGAAAGTGCTCACAAATAATTATATTACCGCCATAGGTACAATGGGCCCTAGCAGTCTAGTGAAAGATTTCCGCAACTCAGTTGGTGTTAGTTGTGGTTGTTGTTCTTTTAATAAGACAGAGGTCCTGCCTCCTTGTTCCACTGTCTGAAAAAAATGTCTCTTGTTCTTGACAACAAATTTCTATAATCCAAAGCTATGCTTAAATGATGGCAATATGTTGAATGACAGAGATTCCCTTTCCACCACCATGAATCAAATGTTTTGTCTTTGAATTCTGAAGCTGGCAAGGGACCCCTTTTTATTTGGGATCAGCATTTCCATCTGAGAGACTGTGTATTTAATTTGGTTCTCAGTTATAAGAATCTCAGGAAGAGGAAAGAGGAAGAGGAAATACTGTCCAGGCTTATGCTTATTTCAGTCTTGCCTGCAGTAGAATATTCTAGTGAAACATCACTCAAAAATACGTTTTTCCAAAAATCATTCAAGGCGGTTTATAATGGAAGCAATTATACAAGCAAGGTAATAAAGTGGAGGTTGTAAATGAGGAAGAAAGTTGGCAAAAGTGTTAGGATGGAACCTTACATTGGTCCCTTAGTGACCTGGCAGCTGGGGCCAGAGGGAAACATGAAACTGCATTTTTCATCGTGAAGAAGGAAGCATATTGTCCTTTCAGGGAAAGGATTTAATACTAATTTTATCACCTGGGACTTTCTATTAACGACATGGATTTAAAAAAATCTTTTCAATGATAGTTTTGAAATGATAAATTACTAGTTTGAAACTTGAAATGAAAAGAAAGAAGCAAATGTCCAATGGCAGTTTCTTGTAGAACTAGAAGAGAGAGAGAAAAGGAGATAAAGATGGCATAGGAATAAAGAGATGTTCTGGGGTGGGTATTTCTTGAGGAGGCCTTTGGAAGGTGGACATCTTTGCTCAGAGAACTCTGAAGAATCTGTTCCTCAGTCAGTTACACTACAACCTCTCCCCAGAACTTTAAAATTCGTATCTGGTACATTATGGCAGACACAATCTTACATTCCTTTTGGAAATACACTAACACTAACTACTTACTTATAGGGCTTCACAAGGATGGAGGAGGCAGTCAAAATGCAGAAGAGAAAAACAACAACCCCATATCCCAGTAGCCAAACTACCCACCCTTCCTACCTACCTATTAGTTTAGGGAAGACACTGGAGAAAATAATAAAACTGGCAGGACCTTTGAAGTGATTGTGTTTTGTTACTCATTTTTTGAGCAAACTGTTGGTCCTGAGTAACCTTGCTGATGGCTGCACAGATCTGAGTAGCAGAGCGGGCACCACACGCCAAAACAATAGGGTGTGCGTGCTCAGCTCAGGTCCTTCTTGGGCTTCTCGGGCTCGCTTCTTAGGCTCAGCTCACTCTGATTCTGGACATGAAAATAGCAACATTTCAGGGGCGTTTGGGCGGCCCAGTTGGTTAAGCATCTGATCCTTGATTTCAGCCTAGGGATGATCTCAGGGTCCAGAGATGGAGCCCCGTGCGGGGCTCCTCGCTCGCGGGGCGTCTGCTTCTCTCTATTTCTCTCCCCCTCTCCTTCTGCCCCTCTCCCTGCTTGTGGTCATTCTCTCTAAAAAACAAATAAATCTTTAAAAAATAGCAATGTTTCCTAGATGTAAGAGACTAAGAGCATCCAATCATAGAAGAGAGCTGGTATTGATTTAAGGCAGCCAGAATGATCACCTAGAGAAGTGACATCCAAGGAGAAACAAGAACTACGGGAACAGGTAATGCAGTTGGGCGCACAGCTGTTTGTGTCAGGAGGTGCAGGGACATCACCCCCAGGGCTCTGCAGGCCCAGGAGGGAGGACTGTAACTGCAGCCATGGGGTGTCACTGGTGAGCAGGTCCCTGCCTTCACAGAGCTCGTAGACTGGAGGGGAGAGGCAGACAGGAGAGGAGAACACATATATTTACAAGTGCTCTGAAGACCATGAAGCAGGGCCAGGTGAATACAGGGATGGGTGCTACCTCACAAATATGGGGTGCCTGGGTGGCTCAGGGGTTGAGTGTCTGCCTTTGGCTCAAGTCTTGATCCTGGGGTCCTGGGATTGAGTCTCACATCAGGCTCCCCGCAGGGAGCCTGCTTCTTCTTCTGCCTATGTCTCTGCCTCTCTCTCTGTATTTCTCTCATGAATGAATAAATAAAATTTTTTAAAAATCTAAATAAATATAATTATTTTTGCTCAGTACAGTGGTCTTGGGTCATCAAGGAAAGGTTTACAATCTGCAGTATATTTTAGAGAGAGTTTCATCAAAATCATTTAAAATTACAGAAGGTGGGGTTTTTTGAAACATAGATCTTTTATTGTGTGTGAATCATGAATTCGTGTTCCTCTTTCAATTCAAATGCTTACCGGAAGTGGTTTATAATATATAAATCCTCACTTGTTGCATTACCTTATTCCCTACAGCAGCATTCCCTGTGTCTGTGGGTATCTCTATGTGGTTTGGTTGTTTCTTATATGGGGAGGGGGAGAGGCATGGCAGTTTTGGGGGGCTTCCAATGACGTAACTTTCTTTTTTATAAACTGTATCCAAATCTTTGCTTAATTTTGCTCAACAGAAATGAGGTGCTTGGTTTATATTTTAGTCTTCTCTTTTCTGGATGCAGTTGGCCATGCCACAGATAACAAAGAATACAACTCTTCAAAACTCTTGAGAGTTACAGATGGCACAATCACTTCCTACATTCCATTCCCTCCTCTGGAAGAAATAGACCATGGTGCTTTCAATCAGTAAGCGGTGCAAGATGGCCAAAAGGAGAGCTTTCAGAGGTCACTCTATTTGCCTGAAAATTTGATGTAAGGACAGATACTTTAATGAGTCTGAAGCACAGGATTGTGTTGTTGTATTCCCAAATGATAGCTGGAATCAGAGTTTTCCATAGCTAAATCATAATAATGCTTTCAGCAGCAAAATGAAGTTGAGATTTTTTAGTTTTGTTGTTTTTTCTGCTGTCATCGGTCATCCTACCCACAGGAAAGTAAAAATGCAAATAAAAAAGGCAGTTTGTTCTAGAGAAGCAATTGCAAACCTTCTAGAGACATTCTGGTCCTTGGTATATCTAATAAAGTCATCAGGATCACTGTTCTGGTTTGAATCTTGAAGTCACCACCACCTTAGGTACACTTCAGAAAGCAAACAAAATGGGCAGAGTTTTCCATTGCATGTTTATTTTAATATTGAAAAGAAGATGTCTGTAGGCCTGGGCTTTGCATAAAACAGCATTAATCAAGATGATAACAGGATCAGATGTGATGTATCTGTCTAGATTTATCTGTCTACTGGTTTTATGGAGGATTTGTGGGGTTATCTTTAGCACTCTATGGTTACAGTCTTGGTACTATTCTTTGGCCTCTTGGTTGCATTTGATGTACCTGTACAGGCAGGAGGTCAAAGCAGTAGTAGAAATGGCTGCCACCCTGTCTGTATCCCCTTGCCTGGTTAAAGCCAGCTAACATTCCAGAAAGTGTTTTCCTGGCTAAAGGATGTGAGTCCCATCATAGCTATAGGTTCCACTATGTGTTAAGCCCCAAATTTGGGTATGGGCCAGATAAATATGAACACATGGTGTGTTGTCACTTATACTAATATTCTGGTTTTCTGTGCTTTATTTTTCATTGAAGCCACAGATTTCAAGACATAGGGTTATAAAAAAGATTCCAGTCATTAAAATTAAAAGGTATTAAACCCTTTACATTCATTTAGAAAAGAAGAGGACAAAGGCAAAGTCAAAGCCAACTTTTTGAGGGCAGGGACTCATTTGTGAGGCTCAGAATCTGCTGCAGGATTCTGAGAAGGTGGTTGTCAGTAACAGGCACTGCACCTAATTTCAAGCTCTTATAAATTCTCATATCGAGAATGGCATCTGTTGGTGAAGCCCTCATGGTCAATTGTCATTTCAGCTACAGTTAATAAAGGTCACTGAGCATCATTTACCACTTATTTCAGGGTTAATAGGGAATGTCTGGTAATTTCTAATCTTGTTCTCTGCTCTTCTTTCTATTTAACTACATGAACAAATGTCAGGCTAGTTGCTTCCTTTTGGGGTGGGCAGTGTAGAAAAAAGTCTGTTATCAAGATTTTTATAAAGTAATAGTCAAATGCAGCTATCTGGAATTTTTGCTTCCTTGATTTGCTTCTAATTGTATTTTGCTCACATTCACTGCACTCATTTGTACCACAAATATTTACTGTATGCCTATTATGTGCTAGGCTAAATGCAACAGGCAAACTCCTTGACCTCACGGAAACCACCTTGGTCACTCTTTGTCAGTATACAGCTTGGTGACATGAAGTATGGACCACCTAGGGAGGACACAGGAAGAGCTCCTTTGGGATTTGGGAGTATCAGGAGGGCTTCTTGAAGAAAATGACATCTAGGCTGGGGGTATTTTGTCCCCATGAGGTGAGAATAGAAAAAGGAAGTGGGTTGTAGGCTGAGGACAGAGCATGTCCAGGGACAAATGCCTACAGACAATGTGAAGAACAGGTACAGGCCAATGAGAGTGAATGGCTGGAGTAAATAAATGTCAGGAGCTGAGGCTGGAAAGGTAAGCAAGGCCCTGATGTTGGCCAGTCCTTCTATCATAGGCCACTAGGAAGTAATTACAAGGCTTTCCATCAGAGGGGTAGCATGACTAGATGCTAATTTTAGAAACATTATTCTAGCTACCATGTGAAAGATGCATTAATAGGAAGGGGAGCAAAACAAGAGAGCAGTAAGAGGAGGGATAGATGCAGAGATATCACCTGGAAATGCTGGCCAGGAGGAGGCTGTGGGCAGAGGAGGTGGAGAGAAACAGAAATTCAGGAGATATTTAAGTGGTAGGATTTTGGATATGGAAGATAAGAAAGAGGGAAGAGTGAGGATAATATTCTGATCATTGGTTTATAAAAATAGCCAGTCATTCATTCACAAAGACCATATATCACACATTTCTATTTATATGAAATGTTTGGAATAAGCAAATAGAGGGACGCCTGAGTAGTCAGTGTTTGAGCGTCTGCCTTTGGCTCAAGGCGTGATCCCAGGGTCTTGTGATCAAGTCCCATATCGAGCTTCCTGCAGGGAGCCTGCTTCTCCCTCTGTCTGTGTCTCTGCCTCTCTGTCTCTCTCTCTGTGTCTCTCATGAATAAATATATAAAATATTTTTTCAAAAAGAATAGGCAAATAGAAAATAGATTAGTGGTTGCCTCGGGCTGGAGGGAGGGGATGGAGAATGACTGGGTGTGGAGTTTCTTTTTGGGGTGAGGAAAATGTTCTAAAATTGATTATGGGGATGGCTATACAACTCTGAATATAATGAAGACTATTGTATATTTTAGGTGTGTGAATTGTATGGAATGTGACATAATAAAGCTGTGTGTGTGTGTGTGTGTGTGTGTGTGTGTGTATGCCCATGTACATCCATGGAGAGTATGTAAAATAAACACTAGCCAGTTTGAGTTCTGAGTCTGGAGCTTTGGAGAGGTCTAAACAGAGATGAAGATTCAAAAATTGGTAGTAACTGAGGTCATGAGATTGTCCAAAAGTAATGAGAGGAGAAGAGAGCCTAAGATTGAATGCTAGGCAACACCAAGGAGGATAGGAGCCTTCCAAAGACACTGGAAAAAAACATCCCCAGAGAGAAAGCAGGGCTAGAAGACTGACTTGGAAGTCAAGTGGGAGCTCCATTTTCTGTCCAGAAGCTGGGAAATGTAATTTCAATGGATGGGAAGCATTCTCTGGGTGAAATGGGGGCATAGAGAATCACTGCTCCTTCCCTGTGGCAGTGGGAGTAGAAGAGTGGATGGATAAGTGTTGCAGAAGGAAGGACCAGCAGGTACAAAGGACTCAGGAGCATGCCAAGTAGGCACTGGCTGGCAGGGTTTTAAGCAGTAAGCTTAAAAGTTAGTAGGCATGGGGGCCTTGAGAGGGGGTCCCAAGAGTAGTCTGGGGTCCAGTGAGGAAGGCCTCTGCAGCATCTGGACTTTATGTGGAAGGAAGTACTGGACTATTAGAGGGATCAGTAAGGGAGAAACACACTCACAAGACAGTTTAAAGAAACATTCTGGTAGGGTCTGGAGCAGCTGAGATCAGAAGCCTGAAATATTCAGGGTGAGGAATGATGATGGTCTGAAGTAGAGTGTTGCCCATGGGGTCAGAGGCAGGGCATGAATTGGAGTGAGTCCTGGCCAGGAAAAGCCACACTGTAGGTGACAGAGTAGATGTCAGGAATGAGAGAGGGCAAGATCCAGGAAGCCCCCCTGGTTCTTGGTCTGGGTCATCAGTGGTTGATGGTGACACTCACAGATAGCAGGAACAGGAGAGGAAGGGCAGGTGGGCAGGGCTGGTGCCAGGGAGCCCTCCTGTTGCACACAGGGAGTAAGCAGGAGTGGTCAGTCAGAAGACTTGAGTGCAGCTAACGACCCCGGCAGCTCTGCAGTGCCTATCTGGGTCTGAGTTCTGACCAGTGAGATGAGGACACCATCTTAAGGGCTATTCACAAGATGAGATGTCACCTATATGTGAAGCCCCTCAGTCTAAGCCTGGAATTTGAAAGCTGCTCAAGTAAATGTCTCCTTCCTCTTTCCCTTTCTTCTTCTTTTCCTAAAACTTGACCTTTGACCTAAGGTCCCTCTGAAGAGCTCCTTTTATGATGCACTTCTCTTTCTGGTTTGGTATTTGCACCTCAGCTCAATTAATGGACCAGCAGAGAAGACTGCTAGAGGGCAGGGAGAGGCTGGGACCTAGAGGAAGAGGAGTGTTAGCAGTTGCTATGGCTCTCATCTGATAGGAAGAGTGAGCCACTTACATGTAGCAGATAATAGTATGTGGAGTCCTCAGGGTTATTTAGTGTTTTGGGTTTCCGGGGCCGTCTTGGGGGTCTCAATATTTTTGGCTCTTCTTCTTTAGAGATACCTATAAGAAAGGTGATCATAAACAAGTATTCAATTACAAAGACTATTATCAAGCAGTGCTTTCCTTTGGAGGTAAATAAGAAATTATATACATACAACTGGGGCTTAAGCTTGGAGAAAGAGGAAAGTTCTTTGTTCCCCCAACCACCCCTTATCATATTCCTCACTACATGTTCCTTCTGCTTGTCTGGTAGTGTGGGGCTTTGAGAGATAAGGGAAAGGAAAGAAGGGGAAGAAAAAAATGTATAGTTTGGTAATGTGGAATAGCGTACAGAAGTTCAGAGGATGATAGGGAGACGAGTTGAAAGTGCTAGAAAATCCTTAAAAAGGGGTTTTATGCCAACATTTAAGGAAGAGTTAATACCTATTTTTCTCAAACTATTCCAAAACACAGAAAAGGAAGGAAAACTTCCATATTCATTCTATGAGGCCAGCATTACCCTGATACCAAAGCCAAATAAAGATACCATGAGTAAAAATAACTACAGGCAAGTATCTCTGATAAAGATGGATACAAAAATAACCAACAAAATATTAGCAAACTAAATCCAACAATACAGTAAGGAAATCATTCACCATGATCAACCCAGGGATTTATTCCTGGGTTGCAAGAGTGGTCCAATATTCACAAATCAATCAACATGATATATCACATTAATAAAAGAAAGGATCACCATATGATAATTTCAATAGATAAAGAGCATTTGACAAAGTACATGTATTCTTGATAAAAACCTACAACAAAGTAGGTTTAGAGGAAACATACCTCAACATAATAAAGGCCTTAAATGAAAAACCCACAGCTAATATCATCCTCAATGGGGAAAAACCCAGAGCTTTTCCTCTACACTCAGGAATAAGACAGGGATGTCCACTCTCACCACTTTCATTCACTATAGCACTGGAAACTCTATCCTCAGTAATCAGACAACAAAAAGAAATGAAAGACATCCAAATTGGCAAGAAAGCAGTAAACCGTTCACCATTTGCACGTGACATGATACTCTATATAGAAAACCTGAAAGACTTCACCAAAAAACTGCTAGAACTGAAATATGAATTCAGTAGTCACGGGATACAGAATCAATGTACAGATATTGGTTGCATTTCTCTACACCAGTAATGAAGCAGCAGAAAGAGAAACTAATAGGAATCAGTCCCATTTACAACTGGACCCAAACCAGTAAGATATCTAGGAAGAAACCTAACCTAAGAGGCAAAAGACATGTACTCTGAAAACTGTAAAACACTGTTGAAAGAAACTGAAGATTACACAAATGGAAAAACATTCCATGCTCATGGATGAAGAACAAATACTGTTAAAATGTCTATACTACCCAAAACAAACTATACATTTAATGCAATCCGTATCAAAATACCAATACTTTTTCACAAACAATACTAAAATTTGTATGGAACCACAAAAGACCCTGAATGGTCAAAGCAATCTTGAAAAAGAAAGTAAAGCTGGAGGTATCACAATTCTGGACTTCATGTTACATTACAACCCTGATCACAATGTTGTGATCAAAACAGTATGGTATGGGCACAAAAACAAACACATAGATCAATGGAACAGAATAGAGAACACAGAATTGGATCCACAACTATACAGTCAATTGATCTTTGACAAAGCAGGAAAGAATATCCAATGGAAAAAAGACTGTTTGGTCAACAAATGGTGTTGGGAAAACTGGACAGCAACATGCAGAAGTATGAAACTGGACAACTTTCTTACACTATACACAAAAATATATTCAAAATGGATTAAGACCCAAACATGAGATGGGAAACCATTAACATCCTAGAGAAGAACATAGGCAGTAACTTCTTTGACATTGGCTGTAGCAACTGCTTTCTAGATATGTCTCCTGAGCTAAGGGAAACAAAAGCAAGAATGAACTATTGGGACTACACCAAAATAAAAAGTTCCTGCATAGGAAACAACCAACAAAACTAAAAGTCAACCTACAGAATGAGAGAAGATATTTGCAAATGACATAATGGATAAGGATATAGTATGCAAACTATATAAAGAACTTATAAAATTCAATACTTCAAAAATGGATAACTCAATTAAAAAATGGGCAGAAGACATGAATAGACATTTTTCCCAAGAAGACATACATATAGCCAACAAATACATAAAATAGATACTCAACATCACTCACCTTGAGGGAAATACAAATCAAAACTACAATGAGCTATCCCCTCACACCTGTCAGAATGGCTAAAACCAACAACACAAGAAAAAACAGGTGCTGGCAAGGATGGGGAAAAAGGGGAACCCCCATACACTGTTAGTGGAAATGCAAACTGGTGCAGCCACTTTGGAAAACAGTACAGAGTTTCCTCAAAAAGTCAAAAATAGAACTACCCTATGATCTAGCAATTGCACTACTGGGTATTTACCCAAAGGATACAAAAACACTAAATCAAAGGGACACATGTACCCGGATGTTTACAGCAGCATTATCTACAATTGCATAAGTTATTCAAACAGCCAAGAGTCCATCAATAGATGAATGGATAAAAAAGATGTGGTGTGTGTGTATGTATATAGGAATATTAGCCATAAAAAAGAATGAAATAAAAAACAAACAAAAAAAGAATGAAATCTTGCCATTTGCAATGATGAAGGTAGAGAGTATTATGCTAAGCAAAGTAAGTCCATTGGAGAAAGCAAAAATCATATGATTAAAAAAAATCATATGATTCCACTCATATGTGGAATAGGAATTTAAGAAAAAGAACAAACAAGCATAAGGGGGAAAAAAGAGACAAACCAAGAAATATATTCTTAACTATAGAGAACAAACTCATGGTTATCAGAGGAGAGGTGGGTGGGGGAATGGGTGAAATAGGTGATGAGGATTAAGGAGTGCACTTGTGACGAGCACCAGGTGTTGTAGGAAGTGTTGAATCACTATATTGTACACTTGAAACTTTTACTACACTGTATATTAAACTAACTGGAATTTAAATAAGAACTTTAAAAAGGGTAATATGCTCACAGAATTTTGCTGTGATTCCCCCAACCACCAGCCTTATACAATGACCCATCCTTCCAGGCCCTGCAAAATCTCTACTCAAAGGCCATCTCCTATGTTACCCTCAAACAAGAACACTACTCATTTGCAGGCTTGCCTTCCTTCGAAATGTAGAACCTCAAACTATTAGAATCGTCAGACTTGACTTGAAAAACCTTCACCAAGAAAGAATAAAGTTTGTCATCTTTTTCTGGTCTTTTTTGTCAATATAGCCAAGTTCTTATACCTGTAGCAATGTCATTAAAGCTTCTGAGGCTCTATATACTTGGTTGTTAGTGTTTGTCACAAGTGGCTTTACATTTACAGAGCTAATGAGCCTCTCATGAAGTATTCTTGTCTGTTTTTCATGATTCTTGACCACGGCATCCCCTGACTACATTTGTGCAGAAATGCCTGTTTTATGGATACATCAGGATCAGGGTGGGAGCAAGGTATGGGTGCTTATTGGAGAATGACTTACATTCAAGTTATATCTGAGCATACATTTGTTAGCTGGACTTTAAAGGCAGTAATAGATCATTATTTTGTATAATAAAGGGGAAAGAATGATTCCTAGCTTAGATGTAGAAATACACAGAGAAACTGAATTTCTCCAAAGCATACTAACCAAATGAAGTCAAATAGAATGAAATTAGTGAATATTTATACTATGTGTAAACAACCATGACTGGTAGTGCAAATCAGTTTCAGCCAGGATAGAGACTCACAGATGTCCAACTTTCTGATCTTATGGCCAGTCCACTAGGTGAACATACTTATCACAACAGTATTCACATTCTCACAGAATCCAGTTCATTCATTTCAAAATCTATAGGAAATTGCTAGATGACAAAGATAGATCAGCTAGCTAGACGTATTTTATAGAGGTGTAATACACGGAACAATGCTAATCAGAGAAAACCACAACAATCATACAATCTTTTTTTCGAATAAGACAAAAGAAAATGAGATCTTTGTTAACGAGACCATATTAATAGAGATTAGTAATAGACAAGTAGAGTAGAAGCACTTTTCCAACCAATCTCTGGCGATTCGTCTTCTGTTCCCTCTCTCTGTTCCTCTCCATGGGAATAGAGGAGGTGGAGGGAATTCAAGTATCTGAGCCATGTTGAATCCTGTCCAAGATTGTCAAAAGCACAAGGAAAGATGGTAAAAGCTGGATTCTTGCCATTACCGCAAATACTGGTCTTTTATTTTTTTCTTTCTCCTTCCCTAATCATCTCTCTCAGTGCTGATTATTAAACAGCTTCTATGGCTCTTGCAAAGTCTTATCATTTTAAAATGTATTGCTTATACCCACTTATATTATTCATTTGAAACTGAATAGCAAGAAACATACACATATAATATGAAGTTTTTATGGTTTTAGGAGCATGAAACTGACCTCTGACTAGATTTTACCTTGACTTTAATGTTAAAGTCTAAATTACAATATCAGCATATCACGGTTGTAATAGAAGTTAATTAAGCTGAAGGCAAAGAATCTGAATAAGGGCCAGGAGAGTGGAAAACAAAACTGATTCTGGCAATAAAGAGAATCTTGCTCTTGTCTCCACTGTCTCATCAAATGTTCCCCATTCAATCTCATTTCTATCAACCAAACTATTGAAGCTGCCTCTAGAGAGTCAAGGGTGATCACTTTATTGACAAATACAAGGGCCCTTTATCTGTCCTTCAATGGCTGCCTTCATCGTTTAACATTATTGACTACCCCTGACCTTCATGATGAGATTTCTGAGGGGAGATCCCTTATCTTATTTATCTTTGTATTCCTGGCACTTAAGGATATGCTTGACATATAGTCACTGTTTAATAAAATTTTGCTGAATGAGTAAATAATCCCTCTGCCTCCTGGACTGAATCAATCCTCTCTTTGTTCCTTGCACATCCCATGGTGTACTCCATGCTGATGGCTTCCTGATACAAAGCTCAGGTTTGATGTTTTCACCCCGCCAGAGCTCCTGCCCCAATTTTTTCTTCCCTATTGAGTACTTCCATCTCAAACTCTCAGGCTCAATGAACTGGTGGTCACTTTCCTTCTCCATGTAGGATTCTGGGTATCACAAGCTCCATGGCATGACACCATTATGTCTACCTCCTACCCCAGGCTCAAAATATTGATATCACCTTTGCCTTATCCCACTTGTTCATTTCCTATAAACAGACAATCATCAACTTCCGTCAATTTTTTATACATGCTTTGAATGTCTAATATTCACCCATCATTTCCTCTTGTCTACCATGGCTACCACTCTGGGCTAAACTGCTCAGTTAATAACTTTGGCAGAGCCTTAATCTGTTCTCCATGTTTCACCTCACAAACAAAGACCAGATTTTTCTTCCTTACCTATCATTTTAATTATGAAGTTTCACTTTTCAAAAAATTCATTGTTTTCTTTTCTTCTATGATTAAGGCTAAACTTCTCCTAAATCCAGATTACTTACAATCACAGCAGTTACAAATTTATCTCCCGCTTCCCCCTGAAATGAACCATCTCCTTTGGTCAGTCTACTGGCCTCACTGGAACCTTGACACACCATGTTTGTAGCTATAATTTTGCTTATTCTCATATTCTAATAGACTCACTGAAATTTTTTTTTAAGATTTTATTTATTTGAGAAAGAGAATGAGCAGGGTGTGGGAAGGGGGCTGGAGCAGAGGGAGAGGGAGAACAGGCCCTCCACTGGGCAGGGAGACGGATGAGGGGCTCAATCCCAAGACCCTGAGATCTTGACCTGAACTGAAGGCAGATGCCTAACTGACTGAGTCACCCAGGTGCCCTCTCACTATCTTGAGCATCTCTCTCACTGACTATCCAGTAATCCCCCTCTCAGGGAGCACCAACAATAGTACTCACATGCTATACAGATCATTTGAAGTGAGTTATGTCCTCTCAAAATTCACATGCTGAAGACTTAACCCCTATTACCTCAGAATAAGACTATATTTGGAGAAAAGGTCTTTAAAGTGAAGTGACAAGGATGGGCCCTACCCAATATGTGTCATTATAAGAAGAGATTAGGACACAGACTCACACAGAAGGAAGACACAGGGAGAAGACAGCCATCCACAAGTCAAGGAGAGCAGCTTCAGAAGAAGCCAACCTTGCCAACTCCTTGATCTTGGTTTTCTAGTCTCCAGAACTAGGAGGAAATCAATTTCTGTTGTTTAAGCTACCGTCTGTGGATGTTGTTATGCAGCTGTAACCAAACATATAACATCTAACTATTTTTACCTGTGATTTTTTTTTATAGTCGAGCCATAGGTTTCTGAGTGATACAGATCATGACTGAGGTTTTGACGTTCTCCTGCCTCTTCATGGTTGTTCTGCATGTGGTAGGTGTTTGGAGATGCTAAGAGGTTAGATGGACTCCATTTTAACTCAGAGACACAGCGGTAAGTGAATTTTGTTAACTGGATCACCACTGTTACTGTCCATAGAAAAATAAATTCCCGATGCTTTCAAGATAAGTGTAAATAGAAGAACCAACAAAACTCTCGAAAGAGAATGTGAGGACTTCATGAATGATCTAGAGGTATAAATGTCTTCACCAAAATCCAAAAGTCATAAAAATGTAGACATATTTGGCTATTAAAAATAGATAAAGACCTTAATATGGCAACAAAGTCAGAAGACACATGATTTGGAAAACTATATTTACAATACAGAAGACAAGTCAAGGGATGGTATTTGTAATGCATAAAAGGCCAAGCAAATTAATATAAAATACAGACCAGTGGGAAAAAAGGGCAAAAGGTTAAAATAGGAAGTTCAAGACAAGCAAATCCAAAAAGTCAGTAAGTATAGGAAGGCACCTGAGCTGGCTAATAGGCAAGGAAATAGAAGTTAAAATAATGACAAAATATCATTTCACTTTTGGCACATAAGCAAAGATTAAAAGAAGGATAACCGCACTGTACAGGATGCCAGAAAAAAGTATGTTCTCACAAACTATTGAAGGAAATGTCAATTGTTAGGGCTTTTGGGAAAGCAGCCTATCAAAAAAAACCAAACATACCTTTCAACTCAATAACCCTACCCTGGGAACCTATCTTGCAAAACTAAAATCCTGGCATACCAGGGCATCTTCAGAGATGTTTACTCTAACATTTTTCACAGTGGCAAAAATCTGAAACAGTGAGTATCTAGAAAGAGAGAAAAGTTTACATAAATCATTGTGATACCCATGTGAAATATTATATAGCCAGTGAAATGAATGAGTTATAGCTGTGCCAGCTGATGTGCAGGGATTCCTGCTAAGGAATTGAAGGAAAAAAGCCAAGATGCATAGGTATTTATATTATGATCTTATTTATATAAAAACAATGACAGAAATCTCTGTATGTGTATGTATGCATAAGTGCATGTGTGCAGATCTACAAAATCCATGAAAGAATACATGCTTTATGATTAGGGTTCTCTTGAGGGGTGAGTAATGTGGGCTGCAGATGGAGAAAGGGGGAAGGAAACAGGAAGAAAAAGGGAAAATAAAAAAATATTTCCTTTATGTAAAATTATAAATATGCACGTGGGTATATCTATTTTATAGAGATAAAAAGTAAAAAAATGTGTTGAATTTTCAGAATTTCTGTTTAATTCTTGTATCTTGAAGAATCTGCTCTTGTGTTAGTTCACTGACTTTCTTCTTTCACCAGGATAATCTGAAGCAGAGGGCTGAATGTTCTTAAAAGGTGTCTCACTTAAGATATTGCCATACAAAGTGGGCAGCCAGTAAGAAAATTATTGATGAATGTGTTCAACAGGGTCTGATTGCATTTAAATTAAATTTCCCCAGACTATTTTGTATTTTTGAAGAGCAAACTTCCCCTGAGTTTATCAGCATACAAATATTCCAGAAAGGCAAGTTGATTTTGCCCTCTAAAATTTTGTTCTTTTTGGGGGAGTGCAAACACTCTCTGCTAATGTCATTCTAACCCCTTAATTACAAAAGTGATGTAAACATTTGTAATCCCATATTATCAGCAGCATATCAATGTTGTCAGTAGCAAAATAAGGTTTGTGACTATTTTGTGTGATGTGCATGATAAATATTAGCTTGTAAAGGTTATTGCTACATTAAATAGCCAGAAGGTAAAATATTTATTTATTTATTTATACTATGGGTTCTGATAATAATTTCAGTGTTTCAGTTTACCAGAAATGCACCTTTCTTTGAATAATGAAAGGACAAACAGCTCAATATTTTTTTTATTTGGAAGAAAGCATAAATCTCATTGGAAATACTTGCTTTAGAAAATTATATCTCAATATTATTCTCACTTTAATGGTAATTAACATTCAGAGGATAGTCTGCATAAGGATCTCATCTAAATCAGTTATTAGCAGAACAGAAATGCACTTATGTTAGTGTCATAAATCAGATATTAACAGATCATAAATGTGCTTATGATATTGTAATTTTTTAAGAAATCAATTTTTAAATTTTTGGTAAATTTCCATTTACTGCCGTCTGTGAACTTTCATCAATACAGTTGGGCTACAGGAAATCTTAGAAGGGAGGAATATTCATTTCTGCACATCAAAGGCAGGATTTGTGAAGTCAGGGATGCAACCTGCCTTCCAGAAGCTGTTGGTTCTGCCTTTTCATCTCATCTGCCCTTCAGCCAGGCCAGCCAGTCTGGAGGAGACTGGATTCAGGTTCTGAACTCGTGGGCCAGTTCAGTTCTACTCTGCCTTGCATGGCACACAACTCTGGAAACATTTTTCATTTCTCATGGTTGCCCTGAATTTGGCCACTTGCTTTGCTCTATGGTCTGTCTGTGTTCTTTTGAGTCTACCTGAGGTGCAGGGTTGTAAGGGGAGGTGTTTCTCCTCTTTTGAGTGTCCTTCACACCCTGGGGATGCCTTACCATTCCCTAAATCTGACTCAGAGGCTCCCTTTGACCTCAAAAGGCAACTACTGGCCTCCATCCCCATTTGAACACTCAAGCAATTTCTTTGGCTTATTCTTTTCTACCCTAGAGCCAACTGACACCTGTACTACAGGTTATTCTGTAGGGCATGGGCTTTTAAGCTTTTTGCCACTCCCTGATTTGGGTACATTGCACTAGTATCAGGAACATTGAAAACTGAGCATGTGGTTTTTAAATTATACTACTCCTAGATTTAGGTAGGGTGCTTCACCCCCCTCCCCGCCCCCAGCCTGCTCCTCAGGTCTACTCTAGTTATGTCACAGGAGAAAACAGAGGAGAATAAAGCCACTCTGTTTGTGGGGGGATGAAGAGACATGCCCTCTAGATTATCATTTATCTCTTGGACATGATCACTAAATATCTGCCACCTATTGCTGGCATCTCTGTTGGGCAGAGGTATTGGACTAGAGTCCTCAGAGGTAGTTTTGTTTTAGTCATGGGGTTGGTTATGTCCTTTCTCCCAGCCCTCTTGCATACTCATGCACAATCATCAAAGCAGGGCACCCTAAGAGAGGCATATGAGAATACACACAGTGATACTGATGGAATCTCAAGAGTGCCTTCTGTGCTGGGGATGGTGGACCGTCATGCTGAATTAGAAGCATGTGTCCTGTGTGTGAGTGTCCACAGGACTATGGATACAGTCATACAACAAAATATATGCTTACCTGCCTAGAGACCTAGAGAACCATATGTAAGGCCCCCTAATTACAACTTGGTTGGTTTGTTTGTTTGTTTTTTTTTGGCTGTTTTTCAAGATCATATTGATCTTAATCTATCTGAAAAATATCTGAGTATATAGCCTGAAGTGAAACCTATGTTAATTTTTCCCAAAGAGTCAAATTTTAGAAAATAATTTATTGACTGTTCAGCCATTTTCTCAGATTGGTTTCTACCGAGGTGAGACAAAATATGCTAATATTTTTAATAAAGCCTTCACTCCTTACAAGAGCCTGTCTGGTCCAGAGCATGGCTGGAGGAAATGTCAAGCAAGCTTTCAGTGACCGGCAACAAAAATGACATATCTGGAGATGACACTCTAGTCTTACCCCACATCACTGTGGAAGCTTTGTACCATGATGAAGTACCATTATTCAGATTCTTAATCTTAGACAGAAGTAGATTCTGAAGGTAAAAATCAGTGAGAGAGAGTCCTCTCTACTGGAGAGTGAGCACCTAGTTCTCACTCAACCAGTCCGTTTGACTTTTCTAGAGCTTTCTGCATAGATGCTCTTGTTAATGAACTGCCATGTGAGGTTAAGCTGATTATTTACAGTATTCAGATTCTAATTCTGTAATATTTTATCCTATAGTTAGATTAGCTAGCAGTTTGCCAAGGTTATTCTCTGAAAAATGAATTTTAGGGGCTGTTAATATTCCATCTATGAATGTGTCATTACTTATTAATCATTTTCTTATTGTCTCATTTCATTTCTTGCCAGTACATAAATTTTTCTTTTTCAGTTGTTTCCTTAGGCTATGTCCCCATAAGTGGGTTTATTGGGTCAATGATGCAAACTATTTCCATTTTTTTTTATATTGCTAAATCACTTTTCAAAACATTGACTCTACAGTCTTACCAATAGTGTTTGAGAATAATTAAATTAGCACATTCTTATCACTATTAAATATATTTTATCCTTGTCATTTTGATAAATAAAAAACAGGAACTTATTTTAATTTGTATTTTTAGTTCTAGGGTGATCATATATATGCTTATTTGCCATTTGCATTTGTTCTTCTATAAGTAAATCAATGTCTTGTACCCATTTTTCCATTGGGGGGGGTGTTAATATTTTTCCTAATTATTTATAAGAGCCCATTGTGCAATACACGTTTGCCTTTTCCATTTGTTCTAAGTTTTTCATCCAGTTTGCATTTGGTTTTTTAACTTCTAATGATGCTTTCTAATCTCTGGAAGGTTTTAATGCTTACCTAGTCCAAAGATAGCACCTCTCTTCTTTCTAAGTCCTTTTATAACTTCTTATGTTTCATCCTTTCTCAAGCAGAGGTTGTGAAGACTCAGTCCATATCATTTGATTGTTTTTGGTTTATTTCTTACAATGAAATCATTAATGTATCTGGGAAATATTTGGGTTTTCAGCCTGAAGTAAGATTATCTTATTTCTTCTCTCCACATCAGAAAAATTTTAAGCATTATCCATCTATTTCTTATGGTTTTGCTGTGTATCTTTTTGTGACAGGTTTTTATAGATACCAGGGTCAATTTTAGGGCTAACCTATTTCATTAATCTGTGGTTGATTTTTATAAGAGGCATATGGTTTTCATTATTATAGCTTTGTATTATTCTTTTTACTATCTAATAAAGAAAATCCTCATTTCTAATTATTCCTTTTTCCTGAAATTTACAAATGGTCTTTAGGAACACTTTCTTAAGTTCTAAAGAAAATCTCATAGACATTGAATGCTGTTTTCTTTTTAAACCTAGAAATTAATTATAGAATAGTTATGTTTACAGTATCTTATGTTCCAATCCAGAAACACAGTGTATTATACCATTGTCCACATGTTTTTGTTTATTTGTGGTTTTCTTGCCAGCTTTATTTCAAGATCCACCCCCCTGTTTTTTCTTTTTTGTTGTTGTTGTTATTATTTCCAATGAACTCTTTTTTCCAACTTTATAGGGAAGGATATCCATTTTTCTATCCACATATATATCCCTGGTGAATTCTATTGTTAGTACCAATCATTTTGGTTCATTCTTTGCATTTTTTAAGACCAACATTCATGTTGGTATTAATGCCCTAACAACTTCTCCTTTTCAATAGTTATGCTTTTATAGAGACTTTTGTTTCCTGTTTTATTACATCCGGTAGAATTCCCAAATCATGGAAAAAAGTGTTTTCATCAGCATTCTTATCTTAATTCCACTTTCTACTGTAACTGCTTCCAGTGTTTTACAGTTAATGATGATTTTGGCAATTTAAAGAATCTCCTTCTATTGCTCATTGACTAAGAGTTTGTCTTTTCATCAGGACCAGGTATTATTTTATTGAAAACTGTTTCAGGGTTAACAAGATGACTTTTTTCTTTTGACTTTTTGATACTGTTACATTAATATGTGCTCTTAAGAGATTCTTTTAATGTAATATTGCACTCAATTAGTCAGAATGGCACTTGGTTTTACCTCTAAATCTCTTGAGACTGACTCATAGCTTTCTTCCTTCCTTCCCTCACCTCTTCCTTCCCTCCTCATCCCTCCCTCCCTCCTTTCCTTCCTTCCTTCCTTCCTTCCTTCCTTCCTTCCTTCCTTCCTTCCTTCCTCCCTCCCTCCCTCCCTCTACTGCCTCATTCTCTTCCTTCCTCTTTTCTAAAATGTTATTTGTCAGACTTAGGTTTCAGGATATGACCTTCATAAAATAGGTAGTTTTCACTTTATCCCTTTGTTTCTCAAACAGATTACATAATGTAGGAATTATTTGTCTCATGAATTTAAGATGCCAATTGCCTAAAATATTGAGTTCTTGTCAACTTTTTTTTGACAGGCATATCATTATATTGACTAATTTCTTTTCAGAAATTTATGTTCCAGCCCCAAATTGTTTTTGTGAAATTGATTGATTTATAGTATGATAAGATTTCAGTATTATCAACTACACTTGTTGTAATGTTCTTATTTCTAATTTTTTTTGTGTATTCTTTTGAAAATAGGAATTTATTTTACTTTCAAATTATTTTTAAATGAAGCTATTACCTTAGTGTCATTTAGATATTTGGCCTATTTTTGTGTTATTGTAGTTATTCTTTTTTCTGTTTTTCCTGGTGTTGAATAGCCATTAATTTACTTTAAAAATTTCCCAAGTTATAATCTTTTTTCGTTATTTTCTCTCAGTTAATAACAAAAACATTTAATGATATGAATTTTCCTATGAGTATAGACTGCATTCCATTCACAGTTTTTCTATGTGGCTACTTTCATTTTTATTAATTCAAAATAATTTATAGCTCTAATCATAATTTCTTTAGATTATCTTATTGATTTTTAATTTGCTCATTTGTGCTTTTCAACTTTTTAAAAAAGATTTAATTTATTTATTCATTAGAGACACAGAGAGAGAGGCAGAGACAGAGGCAGGGGGAGAAGCAGGCTCCCTGCAGGGACCCTGATGCGGGACTCAGTCCCTGGACCCTGGGATCACGACCCGAGCTAAAGGCAGATGCTCAACCACTGGGCCACCCGGGCGTCCTTTTCAATTCTTTTTTAAAAAAGATTTTATTTATTTATTTGAGAGAGAAAGGACACACAAGCAGTACGGTGGGGGGGGGGGAGCGGCGGCGAGAGGGACAGGAGAGGAAGAAGCAGACTCCTTGCTGAGGAGGGAGCCTGATGCAGGGCTCCATCCCAGGACCCTGGGATCATGACATGAGATGAAGGCAGGCTCTTAACCGACTGAGCCACCCAGGCACCCCTGTGTTTTTCAATTCTATCTCAATTACATTATGGTTAGGAAATGTAATCTGGTTCGATTTTGATTTGTGTAAGTTTGTGGACTGGCCTAGTATGTCTAGTTAGAAGAAACAAAAGAGGTTGAGGAAAGGAGAGAGCCCAAGAAAGAGGCAAAGGGCAAAGGAAAAAGATCAATGATACTCAATTCTGTGAAGAGCATCAGGTGATGTATGGAAGTGCTGAATCACTATATTGTACACCTGAAACTAACATTATGTTAAATAATTGGAATTTAAATACAACTTTAAAAGAGCAAGTTTTAAAACTATACTAGCTATTTGGAAAAAAAGGGTATTATCTCTATAGCATATGAAATTATAAATATATTAAACATGTGTTGATTATATTATTGTATAAACTATGCTATATAATTTCTCTTTGAATTGATCTCATGTAGCTAAGTAATATGGTGCCAAAATACATAAAGAAAAATTAAGTTTCCAGTGTTGCTAATATTATTGTTTTTTTTTTGTGTGTGTGTGCATCTGAATCAAAACTTAAAGGGAAGTTGGAGGGGGGAGAAGTATATTAATTACTCTCCTGCTTCTATATTAGCTCCATGTCCTCTGTAGATACATGTAGACTAGATACAAAGTATGGAATGAGGGGTAATAATTTGAGTGCAAAAAGTGTAGCTGTTTCCATCAAAGGCCAAATGTTTCATCTGAACTAATTCAGTTAATTCATCAGAAATCCAAAATTCAGAGTGTAAATTTATGAAAGGTAAACTGTTTCATATGATTAGTATTTAATATATAATTTAATGATTCTCACTGAATCATTTATTTACTTATTATAAATAAAGTCACTTAATTTTATATACTGACTCGTTTTCTTAAGAGACTTGGAGAGTTGGTATTCCTTCTTATGAAGAAAGAGGGGTAGCAAATAAACTCAGGAAGATAAGCAGTGGGTGGGAAGCAATCTCTTTACTTTTCACTTTTAATGAAAAAATAATCCTATAAAATGTATAACCCCACATTATTTGAGCTACCTGGCTTTCTCATGAATGTAAGCACATTTATAGGTACAGGTGGTCATATATTCTTGGTAGTTTGTAAAATGCATTTCTAGGTGCCAGCATTACAATGGTAAGGTGATAGGCAATCCTAAAAACTACAGCAGATCAAATCTGCATCATAATAACTGAAGTATTAAGGGTAATTGCATGAGTCTGAATGCCATTAAAATTTAGAAATAAATGGAAAATTGTGATTTTTTTCTCCCCAACATTTATTCTTAAAGCAACATAAAAAACATTTGTGTTATATCCACTGTGTGTGTGTGCATGGCAAGGGACTGCTTTGATCTAGTGTTGAATTTTCTTTTGATGTTATGTAAATGAAGCATGAGAATTACAATAGTATCTTTATTTGTTAACCTTGCAAACCGCTAAAAAATTACAGCCTGTTGGATAGTCATACTTTCTTTATAAAGGAAAGAAAGAGAATGTGCTTTTGTGTTACCAGAATTTATTTGTCCTGCAATTAATCTTTTTTCTTCTCTTCACAATGGTCAAAACAAATTGCCAGGTGTACCATAATTAAGAAGAAAAACATCCCCCCAAAAATACCATTCAGGGAGACATAATGCACTGTCATTGTATACTTATGAATAATGAATGTCACTGTATACTTATTGCGATCTATGATCCAACAGCCACACTCTAGTTATACATATCTCTTAACAAAAATGCAAGTGCAGTTAGTACCTATCAGTTTCAATTTATGATAGCTATCATCAAAACAAAGATATAAAATAAGTAGTTCAAGTACTTACCTTATTTTATTTTTTAAACTTCGTAACTAGCTGCTCAGTCTTCATTTGGACATTATTTTACCTTGACACTTGTGTACATTAAAAAATATGTCTCACAGAAAGAGAAACCTTACAGAATAAGGTTATAGCTTGTTAAAATTAAGTTGAAAAATTTAATTATCCAGGCACCTGGGTGGCTTGGTCAGTTGAGCATCTGCCTTCAGGTCAGGTCACAAGCCCAGGGTCCTGGGGATGGAGCCCTGCATTCCCATCAGGCGCCCTGCTCAGCGGGAGTCTGCTTCTCCCTCTCCCCAACCCCTCTTCCTCTGCTCCTGTGCGCTCTCTCATTCTCTCTCTCTCAAATAAATACATAAAATCTTAAAAAGAAAAGAAAAATTTAATTACCCTCCTGTGCTATCTGTGTTTTCTAGGGCTTTCTTTAGAACAGGTTAGAAATTCTCCCAGGCCACTTTACAGAATCCAGCTGAAGCTTACTGAGTCTTACCAACAGAGTTCTGGGTAGCAAGTAGTTGAAGATGCCTATTGGTTTTTGACAATGATGACAGAACTAAAGTTTCAGGTGATGCTTAGGCTTATTTTAATGATGGAATTACTTGTAAATGAGCTTGATTTTGGTTTCCTAAGTGAAATTTTTCATGGGGAGGCACGGTTTGCCATGAAGGTCAGTCCCCAAGGGTGGTCGGTTGAATCTGAGCTAACAGTGCATCAGCTGAATCTGCCACAGCAGGTGAGGGCAGCTGCTTGTACTGTGGGGTGCCAAATTCTGCATTACTAATTCTGATGATCTTCTATATATTATAAGAACCTTTTATCTGGGGCGCCTGAGTAAGGCAGTCAGTTAAGAATCTGACTCTTGGTTTCCACTCGGGTAGTGATCTTAGGGTTGTGAGATCAAGCCAGGCTCTGTGTTCAGTACAGAGTCTGTTTGAACTTCTCTCTCCGTTTCCCTCTGCATAACCCATCTCACCTCTCTCATTCTAAAATAAGTAAACACATCTTTAAAAAAAAAAAAAAGAGAATCTTTTTTTTTCTGACTGGAGGGGTTTAAAATCAGATAATATATACAAATCAATAAACATTTAAAGAATGTAATGTTACGTTTTTTTGTTATTGTAAAAATCATACTTTCAAATCTTCACTGGCCACTGTACTTTATTCTATTGTAATTCCTGGGGGAAATTAAGCAGTGTTCTGTCCAATTAATAAGCAGTTGCTGAATGTCTACTGTGTGATGAATGTGTGCCAGGGTAACAGAAAAACGAGTATGGAGTAGTATATGAAATGGTCCTGCTTGCATAGGGTTGGAAATCTATTTGAGGACAAAACCAATCTACACAAAATAACTTTGAGGATAAGTAAATGCTGACTATGGTACTGATAATCTACTCCCTCCAACAAATGTGCACCTGACTACCTGTGTGAAGCTTGTGATGTCAGCAAGTGCATGAAGATACTTGGGAAAATCACTAGAGCTTGAGGAATACAGAATGGGTGGCAGGAATTCTTGGCTTCAATGTTGTTAGAAGATTGGCAAACTCAGGTTGTTTTTATAATGAAAATCAGAGTCTAAAATTTAACCTGGAGTTTGCCTATCCTGAGGTAAAAGAAACACATCCAAAGGTACAATAATAGACCTAGAATCATTGTAGGGATTGAATATTGACAAGTGACCAAGCAATATCTGGCCCAATTTGTGACCTCAGCTGGAATTCTTTAAACAAATATATGTGATAAATGTTCATAAGCTATTTAAGAATTTTTTAAGAAGTTGCATATATCATTAAAATATACGAATATAGATTATATCCAGTGATAAATCCTAGCAGATGTTATAAGTGAAATTTCCAAAAATGTCGCATAATGGTTATTTGTATCCCCTTTTCCATTTGTATTTATTCTAACATTAAAAAACATTCTGGGGAATTTAGTAAGTAATTGTCAATGCATAAGAAATTCAATGGATATTTTATAATTCCCTTCTTACTTGCTCTGTCAACATCATTCTATATGACATCCTAGAAACCTTCTTCCTGGGCCTTCTGGGGTACTGGGCTTCCTGGTGTTCTTCCCAGCTCTCTGGTTGCTTCTTCTTTGCTGATCTGTATGTGTCTGAACTCCTGCTCTAGGCTCTCTTTTCTCATGGCCAGTGGTCTTACTGAATGATCTCTTGGCTTTGTTGCTACACACTTATCCACCTGCCTACCTGGCAGGTCTTCTACCAACTAACCTTTGCTTCTGACTGTTCACCTTGTCAGCCACCACTGCATCCGAACCACCATCATCTCTTGCTGGCCTTCTGTGTTTATTCGTTGTGCCATCAATGAATGCAGTGCAATCAGAATGATCTTTCAAAAATGCAGTTGTCTACAGCATGGTTGAATTTTCAGTGTACAACAACTCAGATGTACAAAAAAGCAACTTAGTTTTCCTAAAAGTGAACTTCATGTTTACCTCTTAGTGCTCATTTCCACTTTCTAGTGTTACGTCATTATTTTTTAATTATTTATTTTAGAGAGAGAGAAAGACAGAATAAGTAGGGGGAGGGGCAGAGGGAGAGACTCTCAAGCAGACTCCCTGTTGAGCATGGAGCACACGTGGAGCTGGATCCCAGCTGGGGCTGGATCCCAGAAACCATGAGGTTATGACCTGAGTCAAAATCACAAGTTGGTTACTCAAATGACTGAGCCATCCAGGAGCTCCAAGTGTTGCACTATTTTTAATGAATCTTAATTAAACTCAGTCTCTTTCAATTTTCCTAGTGTGTTACCAGTAAGCTTGAGCATTTTAGGTTTCTGACCCTCTTCTTTCCCCCCTGGGCCACATCTAAGTTGGGGGTGAGGGTGCGGACTTTTGCAGTTTCACAGCATCAATGAAGATAGTCCATCTGCTCTGTAGCTACTCTTAGATTTTCAATGGCATCTGCTGAGAGTAACACGGTCTAGTCTCTGGTCACTGGCATCTACTACCTCTGCCAATGTCTTCTCTTTGTCTTTGGTTCTGGGTCACCAGTTCTACTCAGATCCTTCTGTCTAGGCCACCTTATACTCTCTTGTGGGCTCTTCCTCTGCTACTCTCTGGGACACAGGACAACTCAGATGTTTGCCAAGTTAGCCTTAAAAAAGTGTAGTTGAATATGTAACCTTTCTACATGTGTACAGAACAAAAAGGCTCTTCTAAACCTGTAGTTAAAGAAATGTCACTGAATTACAATCCTCTCCAATTAGCTAAAAATTTATTTCTGGTATTTTTATTAGGCCCTTTAAAAAATAAAGTCAGACAGAAAAATAAAGTGAACTAATTCAACTTTCTAATAATATTCTGCTGCTTGAGGTCTCTTTGAAGTCCCAGACAAAAGAATTTTGAGAAAGAAAAGCAGAGTTGGAAGCATCATGCTTCCTGATTTTAAGCTATATTATAAAATTATGGTAATCAAAAGAACATGATATTGGCTTAAAAACAGACACCTAGATCAATGGACAGAATAGAGAACCCAGAAATAAACCCAAGCATATATGATCAACTAATTTTTGAGAAGGGCACCCAGAACACACAAAGGGGAAAGGGTAGTCTCTTCACCAAACAGTGCTGTGGAAGCTGGGTATCCACAGGCAAAAAAAAAAAGAAAAAAAGAAAAAAGAAATTGGACTTATCTTACATCACACAAACAAAAAAATCAACTGAAAATGGATTACAGACTTAAACATAAAACCTGAAACCATAAAAATCCTAGAATAAAACATAGGGAAAAAGCTCCTTGACACTGGCTTTGGCAATTAATTTTTTGGATGTGATACCAAAAGCTGTATCAAAAAAAGCTTCTGCACAGCAAAGGAAACCATCAACAAAATTAAAAGGTAACATGTGGAATAGGAGAAAGTATTTGCAAAGCCTAAATAAGGTAAAGAGTAAATATCAGATAAAGACTAAATATCCAAAATACGTAAGAAACTCACACAACTCAATAGCAAAAAACCAAGCAACCCCAATTTAAAACTTGGCAAATGACCTGAAGTGACTTTTTTTTTCAAAGAAGACATACAACTGACCAAGAGTATATGAAAAGTTGTTCAAATTACTCATCATCCAGAAAATGCAAATCAAAATCACAATGAGATATCACTTCAACCTCTGTTAGGATGTGTATAACCAAAAGGCAAGAGAAACAAACGTGACGAGGAGGTAGAGAACAGGAACACTTACACACTGTTGGCAGGAAGGCAAACTGGTGCAGCCACTATGGAAAACAATACAGAGGTTCCTCAAAAAACACAAAGTAGAACTTCCATATGATCCAGCAATCCCACTTCTGGGTATATAGCCAAAGAAAATGAAATCAGTACCTCAAAGAGATATCTGTGCTCCCATGTTCACTGCAGCATTATTCACAATAGCCAAGATATGGAAACAACCAAAGTGTCCGTCAACAGATGAATAAAGAAGATGCAACACCCATGCGCACACACACACACACACACACACACAATGGAGTATTATACAGCTACAAGAAAGAAGGATTTACGTGAGTCAACCTGGAAGACATTTTGCTACGTGAAATATGTGAAACACAGAAAGAAAAAGAAGTGCATGATCTCACTTATCATCTGCAGAATCTAAAAAGATGAAATACATGGAAGCAGAGAGTGGAACTGTGGTTATCAGCCACAGGGAGGTGGAGGAAATGAAATGTTGGTTATAGGGCATATGGTTGCAGTGATATAGGATAAATAAGTCTAGAGATCTAATATAGAGCATGGTGATTATACTTAATAATATTGTATTGAATACTGAGAATTTGCTAAGAGAATACATTTTGGGAGGTAAGTATGTGAAGAGAAGATAGGTTAATTAGCTTGACTATAGTAATCATTTCGCTTTGTGTATTCATATCAAATCATGTTGTACACCTTAAATATATACAATTTTTATTAAACACACACACACACACACACACACATACACACACACAGAGTCCCCAAGATATTTAAAAGTGTGAGTCATAGCAAAACATCAGTAGCCGCTCCTCCCTCCCTATCTACACCCTACCTAGGAAGATCATCCCCCACCCCACCCCTCCTTTCCCAATAAGCACAGGGCTGAGCTGCTTATTCAGGGAACACTACCTGGCTTCCTATGCTTCTCCTATATATACTACCAGCACCTCCATGCCCCACACTCATCAGGTGCAGCCATCAAACTAATGGGTACCTGGGCTCTGACTTGTTAAGTTGCTTCTTAACAGTAAGGGGTTCTGGGCCAGGGCCTGAGAGCAGTGGTGGTAGGAAGGGCCAGAGAGCCATTTTTTTTTTTAAAGTTTCATTGTAGCTTTTGACTTGAAAATAATATGGCAGGATAACTGACCGAAACATTAAGATATTTTCCCTTCAATATCAGACCAGTGGCCAAGCTCATCTCAGTATTTTCCTGCCTAAGGGATTTTCCAGAAGTTGGATGAGGTGAGCAGTATTTATAGGCCTTTGGCAAGAGCCAAACTCCTTGCAGAGGTGCTGCCAGGTGTCCTGGTGGGGGTGGTGAGAGTGCAAGGTCTCCAAAGAAAGCGAGGGAAAAGAAGTACAGATTCTCCCAGAGAGAGGTCTGCAAGGCCCTCAGTGGCTGCCCCCCTGGGGGAGGTGATAAGGCTGCAGAGAGGAGGGCTACCTGGAGCACATGTGGACCAGGTGAGACTCCCAACTTGACGGTTTCCAGGTGTCCCCTGCAGGTAGGGGAGCACCACAGTTCCCGACTTGGAGGGGTCATGAGGCCAGCAAGGAGATGGGTGTCCCAACAGTAACTTTAAGGGCAAATAAGTAGTGACCCCAGGCTCGACCTGATCCTTTGGTAGATACATAAGGCTTCAGGGCCTTTGCACAGCCTTGGGGAGAGGAAGGCCTGATAAATACTGAGTCTGAATTCCATACCAGAGTGTGACTTAGGTTGATCAGAAGAAAATTTAATAATGCATTTGGGTTTGTATATCCGAATGAAGATATGAAACTTCCATACTCTACTTAAGGTGGCAGACATTGGCAAAGGGAATAGATATATTTTATTTTTTGCTCCCTTTTATCAAACCTGCACCCCACCCCACTCTCCCAAACTCCATCCCTCTCTATTCCCTTCTGGTGCCATATACCAAGTTCTAGTTAAAGAATATATAAAGTAAAAAAAAGAAAAAAGAGGAGAATTAAGTTAGAGAAAGTAGGAGGTATGTGAGGCTTTTATCTACTTAGGAGAAATGGAATGAAATGAAGGTTCTCCCCCAAACAGTTGGAACATAGTCACCTCAAATCTGCCATAGAATAAAGGTGAGAAACTAATAAACAAAGGATCTGGCACTGCTTTTCCCTTCAGGGAGTTCTAACTCTACTGATTTTTTTTACCTGAAAGGTACTGCTGAGAAGAAACTCGTCTATTAATTGGCTTATGAGGATAGACACCCAGATAAAGAGGCTTCAGTTGCTGTGACAAAATCATTTCATTCAGTTTTTTCTGCAGAATGAAATATTCTTCAGATAACTTTGATATCTAAAAAGAAGGTCATGTGTCAGATTAGATCAAGGAAAAGAATTCAGAGGGCTCCACAGGTACCCCGGGGTCTGGTAAATTCCTGATTGCTGGCCCCTGGGACTCTGTGTGTCTTCTCCGAAACCCACCCTTGTCTGAAAACCCAAGGTCTGGAAAAGTCCTCACCTGACCAAGCCTCCCCCTCTGGGCTACTTGTACATCTCACATTCTCCATTTAAAACTGCCAAATAAAAAATAAAAAATAAAAAAAAATAAAACTGCCAAATACGTCAGGCTACACAAAGCATTAGTTCTGTCCTGATCAACTCATCCTGGGGTTCCTGAGACCTGGCTTCTGTCCCCATCACTGCAGCAATTGCCAAGCTGCTTTTAGTGTGCAGATCCCCTCTGTTGCCTTGGATTGTGTTAAGCTCCTCCTTTCCACTCCAGTGTTCTCAGTCTGACTTCCGGGCCACTCTCCTCTGGCTCTACTCCTTCCATCCAGCCCCTCTGACTCATCTATACTAGCTCTGGAAACACGGCTGTCCTGCTGGGCTGCAGGTGGGGCTCCTGTTTTCTGCCTCTGGCTTTGTCCCCATGGAGCACAGGATCTACTCCCGCAGCATGATTAGCCAGCTCTAGGGATATGACTTGGTAATTCTGCATCTCCTTAACACCTCTGATGCACAGCAGGTCAGGATTTGAATCACCAATCTGGTCTTTAGCATGAGAAAATGTATGCACCAAGGAAAGGAAGGACTGTATGTACATTAAACTCTCTATTCCCTGTGCTAAAGAAAATAGGACAGGGAGGGGCTGATAGATCTCTATGAACAGCCAGAGCTGGAGATGTTTGGGCCAAACCTCTAACATGAAAGAGGTGTCCAAGAGCAGCTACTGTGCTTTCTTCCCCATGGACTCAGCCACTATTAAAGAGTCAAAAAAGCAGAGTTTAGGGACCCATGAGCATTAGCAATCCCTTTTTAATCTAACTCAGGATGGTTGGTCTTTTTTTTTTTTCTTCCTTCCTTCCTTCCTTCCTTCCTTCCTTCCTTCCTTCCACCTTCCTTCCTTCCTTTTTTTTTTTTTTTAAAGTAGATTTCATGCTGGGTATGGAGCCTGATGCGGGGCTTGATCTCACAACCCTAAGACCAAGACCTGAGCTGAGATCAAGGGTTGGACTTAGCTGACTGAGCCACCCAGGCACCCCAAATGATACTTCTCCCGAAATTTCATATGCTATTGACTGTCCTGGTAGTGCATATTAACTTATAATATGCATTTTAGAGGTCGTGTAGTTAAAATCCTTCACCTTACATAGGAGAAAATAATGGTGCCTACACATGAACTAATTTTCTTAAGGTCAAATACCTAGACAGAAAATAAGATCTGGAAGTGGCATTTCCAGGAGCTGCTTTCTATGGTCTCACCCTCCCTAGGACTAATTTATCAGTGTTTCACGTCCACCCATGAGAAGCCCTAGAGCTACCTGTCCCCTTTTAGAAACAGCTGAAACATGTCTACTCATGGCACAAGATATTCTCCAACAGGGAACTTTTCTTTGTGGTTCCTCATTGTCATGATGTAACATGTAAATTTTTCCTCTTCATTGCACGTATGTCTGAGTATGGCTACATGCCTAATTTTGACACCTAGTGATGTCTGCTCAAAATGTGTGGCAGAAAAAAGAGCACAGACTTCAGAGAATTTATAAAACTTTCTTTCTTTTTTAGCTATAATGAAAGATCTCAGATATGGAAATTAGCTGCAAAAACCGATGTTGAGTGTCCTTATTCTGTAAGATTTCTATCTTATCTTCTACTATTTCTTATGGCACATTGTTTTAAAAAATTATGGCTATTTGAATAGCAAAACCTTTGAGACATTATGGAGGTTTGCAGTTCCATAAAAACAGATGAAAGAATGTATCAGTTTTTAATTAACTATGTTTTCTTTGGTTACAGTGTGGTTCCCAGAGATTTCAACCAGTGAATAAGTCTGTTTATTTACATACCTGTTTTGAAAAGATTGCCAAATCACATGCTTCTTTCTCTAAAACTGCTTTCAAATCTTTGTCATTCTTTGTCCTGTTATTAAAGGATTCCTCATACCTTGTGGGATAGGAATACAAATCGTGAGGATTTCTTGTTACTTCCATTGGTGTTGCAACGATCTTTTGATTTTTAAAAGAAGACATCCGGTCCTTCCTCAATTGCTGCCTCCTTTTGTAGCCTCGGTATTTGCTCTGAATGAAAACTGCTGCTCTGTCTTCCTCCTGGGCTTGGATTGTTGCTTTAGCCTGCCTCTCCCTGACTGGCCCAGGCCCTGGATGGCTTCTCTGCTGGCTGCATGCTGGCGCATTCTGGGTGACTACAGATGTCTTCTTTTCCTTGCTATTTGCGTTTTGATAAACTGGCTTTTGGCTAAGACTAGGTTCCAAAGTTTTTTTAAAAGAAGGCTGCTTTGTCTCATTCTGTACTGACCAAAGTCCTGGGTAGCCTGGCCTTTCTGATAGGGCCTTCTTTTCTAGATATGCTGCTTTTGACTCTTCAAAATTCCTTTCCTCTGAATATCTCTGATAGTAATTATGGACCATACTGTCCTCCTTCTCCACTTTCCTTATTGTACTGTTTTCTTCCAGGTCTTTTGTGTACTTCTTTTTGGGATGTTCTTCTGTCCAAGTGTCCCTCACCAGATGCCGTTCTTGCTTAGCCTCTTCCCCAGTGATGTAATTCATTTTTTTCTGAGTTTGGTATCCTCTATTGTTATTTTCAATAGCCATCGTGGCTTCCTCTTCAACTTTGAAATTGGAAGTCTTCACTACAGATGTACTTTCTTTGTTGTTTGGAGCTGGCATGACTGTTTCATTAGTAGAGAGTGCATTTTCTGTCTGTTTCTTCACAAAAGATTCCCTGTGTAAAACATATCACATCTGAATATACAATACTAAACTGGAGCTTACTTACCTCTTCTGGCTATAGCTACATACTACGTGGTGTTGGGAGAATAGTAAAAGGGGCCAGAAGAAGCTCAAAGTAAAAACAACTCAAGTCGCATCAATCAAGTGTTTCCCAAATATTCTCTCTGGCAACAGCTATGGGCGGCTGCTCAAATAATGATAAAATCAGCTTTGACTTAGAAGGAGAAATATCCTAGCATATTTTCACTTAATGAGGCATTAAAATCCTAGGAATTTAATCACTTCAAAACATGTCTTTTTCAAAAGGAAGTACCTACAGTGAAGAAAGGTTGTGGAAAATATATCTAAATTTGAGACTAGGAAGCAGGGTATGTTCACTAGGCTGATGGGCTGTATTTCATCAGCTTAAAGTATGCTGATCACAGGAAATATCTTACAATATATTTTTTTTAATTTTTATTTATTTATGATAGTCACAGAGAGAGAGAGAGAGGCAGAGAGAGACACAGGCAGAGGGAGAAGCAGGCTCCATGCACCAGGAGCCCGACGTGGGATTCGATCCCAGGTCTCCAGGATTGCGCCCCGGGCCAAAGGCAGGCGCCAAACCGCTGCGCCACCCAGGGATCCCAATATCTTACAATATTAAAGAGAAGCAGTGTCCTGGCTATAGTTCATGATCATACAATATGTTGACCAAAATTGCACAATTGTTACTTTACCAATATCCTTCCAAAATTCCCTTGCCTTGAAGATAACATCTCTACAGCTCTCTTTTTTTAAGCCATATGGCTTTTTTTTTTCTTTTGATGAGGACCAAACCCTCACAAGAGCAATATAGCCATGAAAAGGGTGCTAAGGTACAGTGAAAAAGTCATAGCCTGACAGGGCTAATTGGGGGCAGGGTGGCTTGCCAAAAACTTTTCATTTTGGCTCAGGAAAGCCACTGGAGAATTTTGATATCTTGTATATCAAAGATATATATCAAAGATATATCTTGATATCTGTTTGTACAGAAGGGCTTATCTTAGAGTCAAACTTGGAAAGTTATTGGAACTCAAATTTCCTAATTCCACTTGCTATTTCTTAGGCCTATGATAGCATCTTTAGGTTTATGGTAAAGAGGAGGTGTAACAGAATCTCTGTTATTCTTCCAGGGACCAGAGAACTCGGTAGGTTACCAAGAACCTGTAATTTCCAGAGTGGCTATGCTAGTATTTTGAATACCTTCATAATACCCCCAGAGAATGTCTATACTAGTCAAAATACAGTTAATGAGGAAACGATAAGCAAATTAGATCACAAAGCTATAATCAAAGCAGTGTGGTATTGGCATAAAAACAAACTCATAGACTGATGGAACAGAATAGAAAGCCCAAAATAAGCACACACATTTATGGCCAATTAATTTACGAATTAATATGGGGGTTAGTAGAATATACAATGGGGGTAGGATAGTCTATTCAATGAATGGTGTTGGGAATCAGACAGCCACATGCAAAATAATGAAACTGGATTCCTATCTTATACTATACAAAAATCAATTCAAAATGGATTAAAGACTCAAACATAAGACTTGAAATCATAAAACTCCTAGAAGAAAATGTAGGTGGTAAGCTCCATAATTTTGGTCTCAGCCATGGTTTTTTTTGTGTGTTTGCTTTTCGTTTTTTGGGATTTGATACAAAGAGCAAAGGCAACAAAAGCAAAAATAAACAAGACTACATAAAATAAAAAAGCTTCTGGGCAGCAGAGGAAACCATCAATAAAATGAAAAGGCAGCCTACTGAACGGGAGAAAATATTTGCAATTCATATATCCAATAAAGGATTAATATCCAAAATATATAAAGAACTCACACAACCCAATAGCAAAAAAAAAATAAAAATAAAAAATAACCTGATTTAAAAATGGGCAGAGGATCTGAATAGGCATTTTTCAAAGAAGATTGAAGGCATTTTCAAATGGCCAACAGGTGCATGAAAAGGGACTCAACATCACTAATCATCAGGAAAAATGCAAATCAAAACCACAATGAGATATCATCTCACACCTCTTAGAATGGTTACTATTACAAAGGACAAAACAAGTATTGGTGATAATGAGAAGAAAAGAGAATCCTTATGCAGTGAGAATGTTGGTGGGAATGTAATTGGTACCATCATGGAAAACAATATGGAGGTTCCTCAAAAAAACTAAATAGCATTACCAGCAGCAATTCTACTTCTGGTTGTATATCCAAAGGAAACAAAACAATTATCTCAAAGAGATCTCTGCACTTCCATGTTCATTGAAGTACTATTCACAATAGTCAAGAGATGGAAATAACCTAAGTGTCCATTAATGGATGAATGGATAAAGAAGGTATGGTCTATGTATACAATGGAGTATTGTTCAGCCATGAGGAAGAAGGAAATCCTGCCATTTGTGATAAGATGGATGAAATAAGCTAGATGGAGGAAGATAAATACTGCATGGTATTATTTATGTGTGGAATCTGAAAATGAAAAGAAAAAGTCAATCTCATAGAAACAGAGAGTTGTGGTTGTGAAGGATAGGTGGGGGAAATAAAAGTTGGTAAAAGGATATAACCTTCCATCTATACGATGAGTTGGTCTGAGGATCTCATGTAAAACATGGGACTATACATGTTTTGTAGAACTGAAATTTGCTAAGGGAGTACGTTTTAAATGTTCTCATTAAAAAAGCATAAAAAAGAACTATGTAAGGTGATGGATGTGGTAATGAATTAGATGGGGAAATCCTTTCACAATGTATACATCTATCAAATCATCATGATGCACACTTCAAATATCTTACAATTTTATATAAAAATTATACCTTAATGAAGTTGAAATTTTTAAAAAGATGAGTAAGTTTTTGGGATCTAATATACAGCATGGTGACTGTTAATGATACCGTATTATAGACCTGAAAGTTGTTAAGAGACGTGTTCTTAAATGTTCTTACCACACACACACACACACACACACACACACACACACACACACACAGTTGTACTTACAGGTGATGAAAATATTAACTAACTTTACCATGGTAATTGTTTCACAATATATACGTGTATCAAACCACCATGTTGTACATCTTAAACTGACCCAGTGTTATATGTCAATTTGATCCCAATACATTTGGAAAAAAAAAAAAAAAAGACAAGGGTCCTGGGATTGGGGCTGAAATGCTCTTTATCTCTTATAAAGAGATACAACTTATTCATCTTTCAATCAACTTAAGTTTTACCAGTAAGGCAAAATCTATATACTTATATCCCTTCCCCGACTACTTACCAAGATCTTCCATGTCCCTACTGTACCCTTTGCATGTTTCATAGCAGAGTTAACTTGTGTTTCCAGAATCATGCATTTCATTGGTTATATTTCCTTTCCATGATTCTGTGAGCAATTGTCAGGGTCAGGGTTTTATCTATTTATCTATGTGTCCCCACAGCTTAACATAAAGCCTTCTGTATGAATGAATTCAGGTGGATCTGCTAATATGCACTTAGAAATATAGATATGAAGGGTCAAGAGAAGAAAGGGCAAAGTGCCAAGCTTTGAAGATTGGATTATGACTTAGGAGTTAATGGCATATTGGTTATTAAGGTCATGGGAATGAATGAGAATGTCCAGAGATGATATTTAGATGTGGAGGAGGATTTAAATATGGGGAGAAGAGGAGGAATTAGCAAAGGATACTTAGAGTTAGGAGCAGAAATGCAGAGAGCAATCTGGCAGAAACCTAGGAAGGAGAAAAAACTGTGGCACAAAAGGGCGGTCATTGGTGAAACGCCAATGAACTCCCAAACAGGACAAAGAACACAAGAGTGGCCACTGGCTGTTCACTGACATTTAATGGATATATATTAGAATCCTGAAAAACGTATAATGTTAAAATGGTATAAGAATGAACATCACTATACCTTTCATTTTCAAAGTTTTTCTTATAGTCAAATTTCTGATCATGAGTCTGAATGGTTGCTGTGTTTTTCATGTTAATGATTTCTTTTCTTTGTTTCCTGACTAGATGTCCTCTTGCAGCTGAAACATATAAGGTCCAGAGTAGTGTTAATCATAGTAAAGAAAAAGAAATTACTTAAGTGAATAGAAACAAATTTTTTGACCAACAATGTCAAAGGGGAAGATAGAATTAAAGATTCCAAATAGAACATGTTCATTAAAAATATTGTTCATTAAAAAATATTGTTCATTAACAAGATTCTTCTAGATGACAAGCAATAGCAAGAAAATAACTAATTGCCTTTTATATTAAGGCAAGTTCAAGGATGAACTAAAATGAAAGAGATGAAGTAAGCTGATGAAAAAGACAAAATGTATTCATTTGCTTAAAATCTACTAATAATTTACTTCAGTTATTTATGAGAGAAAGCCTTTATTATCTAAGTATATGTTTTGGACTTTTTGGCTAATTGTCCTTGGAATCAGGTATTTTTCAGAATTCTGATTTAAACTTTTTTATTTTATGAAGGTAATTCAGAGGAAACAACATATATCCTCCTTAACATTCCCCATGTCAGGGCAGCATTCCATCATCAAAAACATGAATATTTCTCCAGAAAAGTAGTATTTTTACTATGGGCAATGAATAAAGGACTATAAATATTATATCATGTTTCATTGCCAGATGAGTTATGAAAAACCTTTTCTTTTTTTCTTTTTAAAGATTTTATTTATTTATTCGTGAGAGACACACAGAGAGAGGCAGAGACCCAGGCAGAGGGAGAAGCAGGCTCCACGCAGGGAGCCTGATGTGGGACTCCATCCTGGGGTTCCAGGATCACGCCCTGGGCCGAAGGCAAGTGCTCAACCGCTGAGCCACCCAGGCATCCCTGAAAAACCTTTTCTTAAGTATTTTATAAATTTCAGAATCGTGGATAAAGAATTGGATTCCAAATTATAGGGATTTGCATTTTGATTCTGTAGTGAGAAAGTACCAGCTTTTAAATCCCCAAAGAGATGAACCATTATGAACTGACAGATCTGCAACTAGAACATGCATCTTTCAAATGTTAGTGAGTCTGCTCGCCATGTCAGTGTTCTTCAGAAAGCAGGCTGCAAATCCATAGTGGATCATAAAATTGACTTAGTCGGCCAAATCTAGCATCTAAAAATGAAGTGGAATAAGCTGGAATAGAAAATATCAGAGTGCATTCCTTGTAGCATGTGTGTATATAAAATACAGAATACAAAATAAAATATAGTTTTTACTATGGAAGTCCAATCAACACATTTTGAAAGATACTGTATTAATCCATGCCAGGTTTTAAATTTAGTTTCTCACAGAAAAATGGAAAATGAAACCTAAAGTCTATTGATATGTTTTAATAAAAATTTGTGAAGTATGATTATAAATATTATTTCCCTACAGTTAATAGAAAGAAATGGATGGCCTTTAACAAAATGAGATTTAATCAAATGGTAAAAAATTATGGCAAGTATAACCTTTGGAATAAAGTAGGAAAAATGTTATTGTCCAGTGGATTATAATAATGATTTCTGAGATCTATAATTAATTCAATCACTTGTCGTATCTTGCACAATAGGTCAACTGTGTTTCATTGATGCTTGGCAGAAAATTGAAAAATTAAATTATTTTATTTAAAACAAAACATTCAAATATTAAAAGTGTCAATCATTAAAACAATCTGATTTAGATTTGGTATAGAGAAAATATCAATGTGACAGTCTGGAATTAAATACAAAAGCTACATAAGAATGGAGGTTTGTATATAATATTAGATTTTATGTCCATCTCTAGACATTTAATATTTTGTTATAGCGTGAGACCACCTGAGTGATTACCTGACTGTATTATTATAGCACTCTCTTTCCTTTTCTCCTGTATTTTTTGGTATCTTCTTGAATCCAAGAATCCTCTGACACAGGCTTGAATCAAAATAAGCTTGTCAATGGCTTCCTTTCGCATTAAATTTAACTGTTCCACATGGTAGTATTTCAGGAACACCTTAAACGAATTAAAATAAAATACAAATAAAATTATGGCACACAAATGTGAAACTGTCATGGGCTATGCTTTGAAGAACAGATTATATTCTGAATCTTTTTTAGATTTTGGACAGCACTATCTTTTGCTTCTTTGGCCTGAATTTTGCTATACCGGTACAGATTTTTGTTCTTGAAAAAAACCTCTTTCGAGAAGGAATACTGTTTAGCAATCATAGTGTTATTTGCAACAGGTTTTGCTGAATGGGCCACTAAGAGTGGAGGATGTTCAGCTCTTTTATCAAAGTTTTAGCAACATACACTCTGAGCGAAGCTAAATTTTATGTTTTTAAAAAACAACCATTTCCCAAATTTAAAAATCTTTACAAATCTAGTTGTAAGATAGAGGACACTTATAGCTGTAGCAATTCATTCATCAAATGTTTATAAGATCTGCTGTATGTACTTATCTCCTGTGGATACAAAGGTGAATAAGGCAGCCCCCTGGGGCTTTTAAGGGGAATAAGGCAGAGAGATGGCTCCAGACAGAACAACATTCTCACTAGACCCAGTGGCCACCAATGGAGAAAGGATGGCTGATTTTCAACCATTCTAGAATCAAGAGGGATTGAGGAAATGGAGGAGCCTGACAGCCTGGAGTGGTTCTTATTTTAGAGTTTTCTACCTCCTCCAGGAAATATGAAGATTTGTTGTTGTTGTTGTTGTTGTTTTAAAGGATACACTTACTAATAAAAGTCACCTAAAAGAGAGTTTATTGAATCCACTAAGAAAGTTACTTAAATTCAAATATAACAGTTGAGCCATAAGAACTGGGAACATTGAATGTAGAATCCTCTGGGCAGTTCCATTACTTGAAAGCTTGGCACCACAGGCAAACAGTTGAGCATGATAGGTTTTGATTGAATTTAGTTTTAATTTCTATGGGATTCTACATGTTAATATATTTAGTCTATTCCACTGTTGACAATTCATTTAAAATTCAGTCTGTTTAAAAAGGTCATCTATTTATTTATTTATTTTTTGCACAGTATTAGAAATGTTTCCATATTGAATATTCTTATCCATCTTAATGAGATGGAAAGGTGAAGTGGAAAAATACAAATAGCTTTGAAATGCTACTTAAATACCAGCCAGAACTGGAACTGCAAACGGCCCTTTTAACAAGTTAAAACTCCACTGGAAGTTAGGCATGTGTTTCAGACCAGAAATCATGAGATTTCAGCCTAACAAAAGTCATCTTTGTGATCATCTAAAAGAAAATGGTGTAAATAAAATACACACCTTTTTAGTGCTCAGAATCTCCCCTTACTTAATACTGAAGTAAATAGAGATTTCTAAACATGTGGGACACTCAGCCTAAGATAAATATATTTTTTAAAACTCTTCAATTGTTTTTGGAGTAACTTCTCATGTAAACATGATGAAAATTCTCCCCGGCATCTTCTACCCCAAGACGCAACTGATACGGAAATTTGTTTCAGTCTCTGTAGGTTTGTGGTGTGGCTGGAAGTGGTTATTCCTGAGTGGTCAATTCCTGAGTACTTCTTTTCTGCAGATTGGCTCTTTTTCCATTGTCCCCCAGTGATGAGTTCAGTGTACCCGAGACCTGGTATCCTATTTCCTCACTCCCATTTTTTCAGGCGAGAGGATATTTGAGAAGCCTATGCAGCCACCTTACTTCCATATTCAAAATTTGTTATGATTTTTTTTCGTTCATTCTCTAAGAGATTAAATAAGCTAAGATCTCTCAGGGCTCAAATCTAATCCATAAACACACTGATATCCAAACACATATAGCAAGTCTACTAACAATGGTGAATATTTTGCTCCAGATAAATTTCAAGTTTACAACAGAAACAGATTTGAGAATTAGGAAAACAAATTATATCATTGTGATTCAGATCATTATGATTTTCTGCAGAATATATTCTGTATATGTTATATACTACATGATATTCATTTATATATTAATACATTCTGAATATTTACTGACTATATTTGGTGGTCACAAAAAAGAGATATGTCAGTATGTTGTCAGTACTATTTGAAATGAAGTATATTCACTCTAAATTTCATCTTTTTAGAAAATAAATCTTCAAGAGAAACTTTTTTTTTTAAGAGAAACTTTTCTTAAAAGAAACCTTACAACAAGAAAGTGTTTAATTTTGCTGAAGAAAACCTTTATAAATTATCAACTCAATTCAGTAATTTAAGCTACAGATTCTATAACAGAAAAAAGCCATAATATTTTCAGGCACTGTAAAATGTTACAATTCTCAGTAAATCCAACAGAATTATTAAATTTTATTTTCTGGAAAGTTACATGAAGACATTACTTTCGTTTTTCCGAGGGCCCAGTTGTCAAGACCAGCTTTTTCCAAAATGGCCGCACAGGTGTCAGGGCTCACTAGGGGCTCTTCATTCCACTTGTAACAGAGAACATGGTACCTTCAGGTGCAAGAAAGGGCTGGTTAGTATTTCACAAAGGTTCCACGCCTCAGTAGCCGGGTGGACACTTGACAGCTCTGTGCAGGGAAGGAAGAGACTCCCAGACTTAGTGCAGGAGACCCTGTAGGCATTCCCAGAACTCTAAAGTAGACAGACAAAAATCCAGACCAGTCTGTTTCTGTAAATTTGAGCACTATTTTCTCAGTTTAGTGATTCCTTTTCAACCCTCAACACCAAAATTCCCCACAAAAACTCCACTTAAGAAAAAAATCAGTTGGGTATTTTTTTAAAAAGCACCCTTTCTCTGGGTACTAAAAGTACAAGGATTGCAGTGGCCAGCACAGGGAAGGATTTTATTCTTTTCTCATCTTCACAAAAACATTTAAGCTGATCTTAAAATTGGACAAAGGAGTTTAATTCTCTGCAGACTTTCCACCCCTGTATATATGCTTTTTTATCACTATATTTCCTATGTCTCTCACTGGAGACTTTCTCTATTGGTTTAATACATAAAATTGAGGAGAGGAAGTGAGTAAGGAGTTAATGCAGGAGAGAACTGAAATAGGCTCTAAGTTTTTCAAGCTGACCAGGTGAATGAAAGGAATAAAAACCTGGTCTACCTTGGCCAACGATCTTGGGCAAAAAGGCAGTTTTCTAGAGTTTTCAACACTCCCTTATTTTTACTTAATTTCTTGGTGTAAGATTAACCTGTCACTCTGGAGGAGACAAAGCATCAAGTTTTGGTAGGTTTTGAATTTTGAAACAGACGGCATAGTGTGTGGAAGACTGAGGTAGTCTGGTCAAGAGAGCGGAGTTCTGACCTTGACTATTACCTGTGTAAATTTAGACACATCAGGGAACCTCTTCAAGTACCAATTGCTTCATCTAAAAATGAGCCTGTAGATAAAATCTCTAAGTCAACCAGAGAAAGACAATTATCATATGGTTTCACTCATATGTGGAATATAAGAAACAGTGCAGAGGACCATAGGGGAAGGGAGGGACAACTGAATGGGAAGCCATAAGAGAGGGAGAAAAACCATGAGAGACTCTTAACTATAGGAAACAAACTGAGGGTTGCTGGAGGGGAGGTGGGTAGGGGAATGGGGTAACTGGGTGATGGGCTTTAAGGAGGGCACATGATGCAATGAGCACTGGGTGTTATACACAACTGATGAAATACTGAACACTATACCAGAAACTAAGTATGTACTATATGTTGGCTAATTGAATTTAAATTTTTTAAAAAGGGGGAAAATCTTTCAAGCAATTGTCCAGTTTAACTGAGTTAATAAAAAACACTGTTATATACACAAAAAAGAACACATTCTAGCTCCACCAAGTTTCATCCTGTTAAATTTGCAGATGAACCAGTTTCTGCTAGGCTCTTTGGAGAATCCTGGCCTCCAATGGTCTAGAAAGATGTGATGGCCATAGCTTTTGCTATTTGTGCAAATAACCTCAGGGGGTGCCCATCAGCATGCCCTCACCCACAGGCCTGCCACCTTGAGAACTAAACTTGCTCATGGAAATACCATGACTGAAGAGCTACTCTGCCCTCTCAGCCTACCAATCATCTCCTGGTTTTACTTCTTTGCAGATCTAGCAGGATCTCCTGGTTCATCATGTGAGCAACCCCTTAGTGGGCTCCCTCTTGTTCATTTGTTTGCTCTGCAAACATGGCAAATCTGAGCCACCCAGTCATTGTTCTCTGCCCTCCTGTCAGGCTTTGGAAACCTGCCAGAGAAAATCACTGTTCATTTGCAGTGTGTTCCCCAGGAACCCTCCTGTTTCCTGAGTCAGCCAGGCCCACAGAAACACCCAGAATCCTACTTGGTGTCCATGACCATGTTTCTTGCTCAATCTTCACAACCGTTTAATCTCTGCTGCCCTTTTCTCTCCCAGTTCCTACTCTCTGCACTGCTCCTGGGAGATTTTAGCAGAGGCCACCAGACACAAGCTCTACTGATCTGTCCCCAGCTATGGATTGGCTTGTCCACTTTGGATTCTGCTCTTCTTCAGAGGAGGAGACATCCATTCTCCATCTGCCTATGTTCTAGATGCCATCTCCTCCCCCTCTTCTCTCCCATGTGTTTCAATCCCTTTTCTCTCTTCTGGCTCCTTCCATTTAGCACAAAACAAACCCTCCACACCTGTCTCACCTGAAACCATTCTCTGCCACTAGCTTTGCAGATCAGTTGAAAGAATGCTTAAAATCACTGTCTCCATTTTTTTTTTTTCACTTCCCATCGCTCTGCAGTTCCTGGAATCAGATTTAGTTTCACAGTAAGTAGTAAGGACTCTTCTTTAATCACATGAGAAGTTTCAGTGATGAAATCTAAAGGGATGCCTTTCAATCTGATCTGAAGTGTTCCCTTTGTAGCACTGGATACTGATTGCCTCTTTCTCTGGCTTGAGTGTCCCCATGTTTGCATCCCACCTTGTTTCCCTGCTTCTTCTCCTTGTCCATCTCCCCAACATGCTTCCTATTTAGACTTGCCACTCAAATCTTAGTGTTCTCCACTGTTCCATTTCTTTCTAGGCTCTCTCCACAGGTGTCTCATTTACATATAGAGTTCCAACCATTCTCCAGTGGATGAGTCCTAAATCTTCATTTTCAGCTCTCTTTCCACAGACTCTAAACATATCACTCCTGACTGCCCACTCCGCACCCCACCTGGTTATCCCACAGGCACTCCAAACTCAGCAAGCCATTACCTTCCCTCTCCTCTGCTACTTCCTATCCCTGTGAATGCTCTCGCCCCTTTTTCAAAGACGGTAATGCTAGAAATCTGTGTGTCATCCCAGATTCTTCCCTATTCCACTCAGTGTATCCAACAAGCTTACAAACCTCTCTGAAATTCATTTCTTTCTCTCTTTTCCTGCTGCCGTTGCCTTGAACCTACTGCATCACCCCTTCTCACCCTTCCATTCTCTAATTGCCTTCCAACTGGTTATGTCCATTCTCCCTCCCTTTCCTCCCCTAGCTGTGTCTGAATTGTCTTAACACAATGAAAATCTGATCATGTCCTTTCCCTACTTGAAAGTCTCCAAGAATATCCCAAGCTCTAAGCTGTGATGGCAAAAAGAAGTGCTTTCAAAAGCTGGGCACATGGCGTATATAAGTTGGTGAGCAGCAGAAATGTAGGAAATGCAAAGGTCATACCTGCCAAAAAGCAGTCATTTAAAATTAGTTGACATATATGAAGATGGGCATGAAAGCTCCCTCCTCCTTTGTATCGCTGCCTGCCTTTCCAGCCTCATCATTTGCTAGTTTCTATGGACAGCTTGAGCTCTGGTAATAAAAGCTATTTAAAATTATGCCAAAAGGCCATGTTTGCTCATGCCCCTATGCCTTTGTATGTGTTTTTCTCTGCACATCTTTCATCCTCATGGCTTGTTCCTTTCAGGAAGACTTACTCTTTCAATATTCTAGAAACTCTCTTAACATATCTTTAATGAATAGACTAATTGATTAATTGACATTAAGATGCAGTGGTGGGTGTCCACTGCATACTTGGAGCTCACGGGTGATAGCTCTCACTTGGGCGCCTGTGTGCTTCTGCTCCTGCCAGGTGAGCTGTGTTTGCTGCCAAACCTGTTTATGCCAGCTGCACTTGAGGTGACATGATTCAAAAACATATTATGTAAACTAATGAACTATGAGTGAGGAAAGCCAGAGAGTTGTTGCCACAAAACTGCATTAAATTCTTTGGTAAGACTTCCTAAAGAAGTGGTTTAAACCTTATGGAATTAAGTGTAGACAAAGCCATTACAAAGGGTTGAGGAGAATCTTAAGAAGCAAGAAATATTCAGCCCTATGATTATTTTACAAATATCTTTAACTTCCTGCTTCATCTCAAGAAATAGTAACTGGTGGGATGCCTGGGTGGCTCAGCAGTTGAGCATCTGCCTTCAACTCAGGGCATGATTCCACGGTCCCAGGATCAAGTCCCACATCAGGCTCCCAGCATGGGGCCTGCTTCTCCCTCTGTCTATGTCTCTGCCTCTCTCTCTCTCTGTATCTCTCATGAATAAATAAAATCTTAAAAAAAAAAAAGAAACAGTAACTGGAAATCATAAATAAGGGATTATGGATAGCTTATGTAAAAAATCCAGTAAACTCTGGTTAGTGGACTTTTATTCAAAGAAAAAAATTGAGCCTATATCAAAAGGTTGAAAAATCAATATATGTTCATGTTCTAAGTTATGATATCTATGGTATGTACTTATATATTAGTTTAATCATTCTTTGCTTTATCTGAATTTCTACTATAATCTAAGAAGTCTTCTGTCCTCATTTCCACCATCTCCATGTTATGCTCTGAGTGTCCTGAGCATACTTTTATTAAAGTATCCACTATTCTTTCATTCACTTGATAAATATTTACTGAGTACCTACTATATGCTAGGCATCCTTCTAAGTGCTGAGGACATAGCAGTGAACACAGCAGATGAGCACCTTTGTTCCTGGAATTTACATTACATTGTACGATAATGTACATAATTAGGTCCCTGTTCCCACCAGTAGTCTGTGAGTTCTTAATGTCAGAAGTTCTTTTATTAATCTTTGGATCTTCAATCTTTGGGATAAGATTTGGGTTAATCTTTTTTTCAAAGACTAGAACATAGTGGGTACTCAATTTAATATTTGCTGAAGGACTAATGACCTGCCTCTGGGAATTGCTGTGAAAATAAACATCGAAGTAGATCAGAAGCAATTTATGTAGGAAAGCCCCCAGACTCTTGCTTTGTTGCATCTCTTGTTTTAAGGACTTGTTTTAAAGCCAACATACTGGCTCTGCTTTGTTTTTTATGGGCTAGCTTCATGGTTTATGTTGTGGGATTCAAGACCACAGTACTATAGGTAATAAGCAATATTGGGAGCTTGGAGTGGAGGCACGAATAATAATGAAAATATTATAAATAATATGTATTGATGACATTAGGTTCTATTAATAAAATTCATATATATATTATTTCATTTAGTGCTCATAATCACATATAGAGTGGATACTATTACCATTATCCCAATTTGCAAGTGAGAAAGATCAAAGCTTGAAGCTTATAGCAGTTACTCAAAGTAACTTTGAACAGGATCACACATTTAGATAGTGACAGAACTGGGGTTTGAACTTGGATTTTCTTTCCTTTTCTTTCTCTTCAGACTTGGGTTTTCTGACTTCAAAGCATGTGTACTTACGTACTTCACTATACTACTGCCTTCAATAAGTTTTGGTTGAGGGGCACCTGGGTGGCTCAGTGGTTGAGCATCTGCCTTTGGCTCAGGTCATGATCCCAGGGTCCTAGGATCGAGTCCCACATCAGGCTCACTGCAGTGGCCTGCTTCTCACTCTGCCTATGTCTTTGCCTCTCTCTGTGGCTTTCATAAATAAATAAATAAATAAAATCTTTTAAAAAAGTTTTGGATTATATGGTCTCATTCATTTCGGGAATATAAAAACTAGTGAAAGGGAATAAAGGGGAAAGGAGAAAAAATGAGTGGGAAATATCAGAGAGGGAGACAGAACATGAGAGACTCCTAACTCTGGGAAACGAACAAGGGGTGGTGGAAAGGGAGGTGGGCGGGGGGTTGGGGTGACTGGGTGATGGGCACTGAGTGGGGCACTTGATGGGATGAGCACTGGGTGTTATGCTATATGTTGGCAAATTGAACTCCAACCAAAAAAAATAGTTTTGGTTGAACTAGAGCTCTGGTAGCTGAACCATTGTATAGGTGCCTCATAGAAAAACGGAGCTCACTTCAGTGGCTTCTTAGTATAAGGGTTCATTTGAAATATCTACACTAAACATCCAGTGCAAGTTCATGTTGTGTATCTTCCCTTAGGATTATTTCTTTGTCACAAAACAGAAGTGTTTATCTACAACAGAATGGACAAAGAGTCAGATGAATTCTGCATCATACAGAGGGTTACTCAAAGACTAAGGAAGGACAGACAATTATTTACTCCTATTTACACATCTACAGGGCCTTTGGATATTGTTCTGCCTCCTAAGGGTCTTTGCCAATTTAGATGACAGCTTTCAAATCAGTGACAGAGAAAAGGTTTAGCCTTTTATTTCTGGAACTTCTTGTATTCAGAACAGCCATTCATGTGTTCTCTGTATACTGAACTTTTTTTTCTATTCATCGGTTATCATATAGTAAGTTGATATTCTTTTTTTTTTTTTTTTTTTGTAAGTTGATATTCTATATAGCATGGGACTTTGAGATACATTTACGAATTTATTCTCACTTCTGATCTTCTAAGTAAGCAACTTTCAACTACCATATCATCAAGAAAATAGGTTTAGTTCTCCTTACTGTCCACATTGTAAAACCATAGATAACTGAAACTATAAGTTTAATATAGCATTTGAGGCTCTCTCTACATAATTTTTAAGAAGATTTTATTTATTCATGAGAGACACAGAAAGAAAGGCAGAGATATAGGCAGGGGGAGAAGCAGGCTCCCTGTGGGGAGCTTGATGTAGGACTTAATCCCACGACCCCAGGATCACAACCTGAGCCAAAGGCAGACATTCAACCACTGGGCCACCCAAGTGCCCCCAAGGTAGTTTTAAAATGTGTTGTACTCTGCAATGGTTAGCATACCCCCAGCGTGGAGCCCAACATGGGGCTTGAACTCAAAACTGTGAGATCAATACCTGAGCCAGATTAAGAACTGGACACTTAACTGACTGAGCCACCCAGGTACCCCAGCACATTACCTTGTGCCTAAAGAAAAGGTCATTGAAATTCCATGGAAATTATAGTAATATTATATTTATATTATTTATACTAAGTTTTAAGCAAGTTAAAGATAAACTCTTCTAAAAAATCAAAAATATGAAATTAGTTCACATTTTGATTTTAATTTTAAATCTGAAATTCATTCATATCAAGTATGTTTAGGTTCTCTGTCATCATTAAGAAGTGGTAGGGTTTTCCTCATCTCTTAAGGTGCTGAAAATGAATGCCTTTCTTATCTTTTTTTCTCAATTATAAATCAGAATGAGGTATTTACTTATTTCCTAGCTTTTAAAAGTTATTTCTTAAAAAAACAAGCTAGGTAGTAATTACTTACTGAATACCTGAATGCTTCTAAACCTGTTTTGTGTTTTTTAAAAATACCTTTCTTTTCTTTGCCAGGTGTCCAAAGGGGTGAGAAAAGACAAAAACTACCACAGATACCTGAAAATATGAAAATTTGCAAAAATAATTAGAATTTTCATTTTATTTAGGAAGGGTGTAGGTTACCCCAAGTAAAAGAATGCTTGATACAGGATAAGACAATGTTTTGTTTTGTTTTTGCAGGGAGGGAGTAGAAACTTTGCTTTGTTCTTAACCCTAATTCCTGGAAAAGGCCAGAGAATGTTACACATAGAGAATTCCTCAAGTACTAGGTTTCTCCTGAAAATTGTAATATTTGGAAAACAAGCCAAGTTTAACAGCTAATAGTAATCACAGAATTGATAAATATCAGAAACATGGGCATTAAATACATAAGGTACTGAATCTCTATATCACCACAAATGTATTACTTAAAATATATTTAATATATAGCCTAATTCATTTTACATTAATTTCAAATACTAAAAAAGGACCTCTTCTACCAAACTGAGTCTCTTTTTGTCTTCTAAATACTGTTAGAGATAATGTCTCATTTGATCCTGCGAACAGTTCCACCAGGCAGTCATGGCAGATTTACTAAATGAGGGGAAAATGAGGTTTGATATAGGCCATGGTTTCTCGATCTCAGCAGCACTGTTAACATTTTAGGTTGGATAACTATTTGCTGGGCGGGGGCTTTCCTGGGCATTGTAGGATGCTTAGCAGCATCCCAGAACTCTATACACAAGATGCCAACAGCAACCCCGATCCCACCAGTTGTGACAACCAACAAGGTTTCCAGACCTTAACAAATGTTCTCTGAACAGGGGGAGAATTTCCCTCTGTTGAGAATCATTGGTACAACCCAAAAGTCACACAGCATGAGCGCTGGGATGAGAACCCAGGCCCTCTAACCACTCCGTACAGAAGCTTAGGCTTTTCAATCATATGCCCATGACATGTATCCTACGCGACCACACAGGATCTTCCAGATGAGAACAGAAACTTCCAGCCTTACTTACTTTCTCTTTCAGTGCAGAACCATTTACAGAAACAAAATACCTCCCTTCTAGAACACCTAAGTGATTCTTTTTCCTATGTTGTTTCCTAGAATTCTTCTGATGAATTTCTCTACAAACTATATATTATATGGAGCTTTGAAAAGAAGTCCACATACCGCTTTATAAAGTTGGTGAAAAGTATCCGATGTGAGTATCCCAGCCTTCGAATTCTTGCTGTTTCCAGAATTCCTGTGTAGCGAAGCTGTAGGAGAACTTTCTCTTTGTCATATTTTCTTGCCTGACGTTCATTATTTGGTTTGATGCAACGGACAAAGTGAGGTTGGCCCACCACCATTTTGGATAACAAATCCATTAGGGAATACTATAATATGCAATAAAAATAAATTTCCCAGTGTAGCATACAGAAACTTAAGTCTTTTTTTTTAATTCTAAGAAAAAAAGCCCTGAAAATTGGATGTTACATGTGTTCACATTAATTCAGTCGATGGAGGAAAACCCATATTAATGAAAATTTTATTTGTAGCATATTTTTAAAAGTACAGATTTACTCATAAAAATATAGAGGCAATAACTTGGAACTTAGCTATTAAAAGGTTGCCTGTACATTCTTAAAGCAACTTTAATTAAGAGATGAAAATACTTTTCATATAATTTGTAAGTAATTATATCCTCTCACAGAAGCTTGCTGATATGTAATATTTAGGCATACAATTTAATTTCTTGCTTACACTATTAATTTCCTTGTTCAATTCTTTCTTTATAGAAAGTATGAAAGTAAATCTTCAATGCCTGTCAGAATCATCTCCTGGTTTAAAATAAGGAATGAGAAGTTAAAGCAGTGTCACAAATAGGATATAGGAGTTACAAAAATAAGCAAATTCATTTAAGTACTCTAATCTACTCGAGTTTGATAATTGTGCTATTTATTTTAGAATTTCAAATTTTTATTCGAATTTTATTTTATTTTAGAATTTTCAAAGTCACATAGATATGAAAACTGTGTGTTCAGCAACAGCTCATTAAAACAGTAGCCAACTACGGGATAGCTAAGTATAACATATTAGGACGTTCACAGCTCAACTAAAAGTGGAATCTCAGAAAATGAGGATGTTAAAGACCAGCACTGCAATTTACTGGCAAGGTAACAAATGTAGAAACATAGACAGCTCGTGTCAGCTGGATTTCTTTTAGTGTTGGAAATATAGAAGCCTATGTTTACAAATCCAGAGCAAGCCAAATACAAAATGATTACAAAAATGATAAAGCCCTGGATTTGCATGACTGCTTCTTAGGCACTGAAACTCAGATGTGATATTCTGATTCTTGCCACTTTGGGGCCCCTTTTCATTACACTTATCTGTGAGCCATCATTCCTTCTGTAGCCATGCAAACACCTGCCAGGTACTGGAATTAACAGAAGTGATTCACTTGCTGTTGGCATTCTGAGCAGGAGCATGCTACAATTTAGGCACTGGTTTTTCCTAGGGACCAAGGCATGGTGTTACACTACGTTCACTGTCTGCAGAATGAAAAATAACTTTTAAAAAAACATTATATACTCTATGGAATGATCGTCTATCATTTTTCACTTCAGCCTGAGGAGTAAAACGATCTTATGAACTAATGTTTTAAACATACACACAGTGTTTGATGTCAACAACAGTGGACTGATGATGGTCTTGGATAACTCACTTAAAAAAAAGGAAAATAATCCATCTGCAAATATGCTTGGTAATTCAGCTCTGCTGTGGTCCTGGTGTAAGGTGAATGTATCAGCAGCAAATGTGAGAGATACTAAGCATATCTTAATGTACTAGGTGCTACTCAAAGATGATTAAGCACACACTGTCTGCTATGAGCTTAGGACTTGAAAAATATTAAAAAAAAAACCATTCAGCTATTTTTAAAAGTATTTCATGATTCTGTTAGAAAACTGGATTTACTTACTGAATACATATAGTAAATTTAGCCTAATTTCCTCCGTTTTTCCCACCTTAAATGATACTATTAATAATTTCCAATTTTTAGTTGGTATTTTCTCTATATTCATTGCATTCACATTATTTAATTAAAATTTTAAAAATTTCAATTAAAAAAAAGATTTTATTTACTCATTTGAGAGAGAGTGAGGGAGAGCATGAGTAGTGGAGAAGGGGAGAGAAGGAGGGAGAAGCAGACTCCCTGCCAAGCAGGAAGTCCAATGTGGGGCTTGATTCCAGGACTCTGAGATCATGACCTGAGCCAAAGGCAGATGCTTAACTGACTGAGCACCCAGGCACCTCAATATGATTTTATCAGAAGAGATAAATAAGAACAGACACCAATAACAAAGGCAGGGTTATCTAGAGTTCTTCAGAGCAAAGAGGAAATAAAGTACTTCCTTTCTGCCTTTTCTCCCATATTGTCCAAAGAAGAAAAGTAAGAAAGGTCACCTGACCCCATGCTAAGGACACAGTGATTGACTTTCTTGGTATGTTACTATATTTCCCTGGCATCCGTTCTTCTTGCCCCATGCTTATACCAGTTCTATTTTTCTCTTGAGGTTTTCATCTTGTCTATGTGCAGGGGGATATGGAATAGACGTGGATGCTCAGATTTAGCCCATCTGTCCACCCTAAGATTATTTAGGAGTGGGATGGAGAAGTGATAGGTAGTTATCACAGCACTGAATTAAAAAACCTGTCAGGTTTTGTTCCAGTGGAAATGCGTTTGGTTCTTTGGACAAATTTTAACCAAGGTGTAAACTTCCATTAAGACTGACTTAGTATGCAATAATTTTATAGGTAAAATATCAAAGCAAACCAATCCTTAGGTTTTTGGCAGTACTCTCTACTATAGTCTGTATTTAACAAATAATAAATGGAATATGATAAGAATTAACTTTTGCTAATAGTACTCTGATATTTATTACTAGCTTTTGATCTGTACTCTCAAAATTAATAACCTTCCTGGGGTGCCTGGGTGGCTCAGTCAGGTAAGCCTCTGACTTGATTTTGGCCCAGGTTATGATCTCATGGGTTGTGAGATTGACCCCTAAGTCAGGCTCTGTGCTGGCATGGAGTCTGCGGAGGATTCTCTCTCTTCATCTTTTTTTTTTTTTTTGAAGATTTTATTTGTTTATTCATGAGAGATACAGAGAGAGAGGCAGAGACATAGACAGAGGGAGAAGCAGGCTCCCTATGAGGAGCCTGTTACAGAACTCAATCCCAGGACCCTGGATCATGACCTGAGCCAAGGGCAGATGCTCAACTAAGCCACCCAGGAGTCCTTCTCTCTTTTCATCTTGCTCTTCCCCTCCCCGACTCTAAAATTAAAGAAATAATGAGATTCCTAAGCATAACACATCATAATTTAATATCTTACTCTAAAATATGATGCAACTGTTTGTGTCTTCATGTTGGTTGTCTCTATGGCACGACGTGTGGCTTCTCCAGTTTCATCCTATAAAGACCAAGAAAGACAGTGATGCTTCAGTATCTACTCTACTTTATGATCTCCAAGGAGCACATAGAATTTCCTTCAAGTTATCATGGTCTATACATTCAAATACATAAAATAACAAAATGTTAAAATTTTTACTTAGGGTAATTGTTTTGTCAGCCTCATTGGAATTTTCATTGGTCTTTTAAGGAATGTGAATATCTCAGAACTTAGCTAATATATTTTTAGTTGGTTTTAGTGCAACATTAAAATGAGCTAAAAAGGAAGAGTTAGGAATGTATCACAAATGCCTGATTACTTTAGTGGCTAGCAGTAATACGAACATAACTAGTTAAGCAGAAAATAAAGATCAAAGAAAGAAAACCTAAAATGTGGTTTACTTTTAAGAGCACAGTCAACACTGCCATTGTAAAGGTTAGATTCTTAGATTCACTGTCATGCAAAATGCATTTTCTTACCTTTGTCAAGTTGATTGATTTTTCTGAAATCCTCATTTGATAATTTATTATATTTTTAGTTTTAGAATGTGGCAGGTTACCTGTAGGAATGGGGATGAAATTAATATACATTTTAGAATCCTTAATGACTAGAAGACTTTCTTCATTTACTTAAGTATTAAAAAAAAATTATTGATCCCACAGTATTCATCCTTGGTTTAGTATGTATGAGAAATTTAGGGATAAAATAATATTACATAAAAATTTGTAACAAATTTTAATTTCAGAAAAAAAAATCCAGCTTGGAGATTAGAAAAAGTACAGGTAAGTGTTAGGTTTCCTTTAATTGCCACAAGATATGGCGTGATTCTGATAAATGGAACAATTTGTTTCATGTGTGTATGTGTTAAATGACATCTGAGATTTTCTTTAATGCAAAGGTAAGCTTTACAATGCCTTAAAAATCATAGGGATTATTAATTCATATGAAGTGGTTATAAGAAAACCAAGAATGGTTGAGAGCAATGGATGTGTTCAATCTAACATTCAGAAATAAGTGCGCCTGGTGCTAGGGTTACTTATTCTTTTTTTTAAGATTTTATTTATTTATTCATTCATGAAAGACACACACACACACACACACACACAGAGGCAGAGACACAGGCAAAGGGGGAAGCAGGCTCCATGCTGGGAGCCTGATATGGGACTTGATCCTGGGTCTCCAGGATCACACACTGGGCCAAAGGCAGGCACTAAACCACTGAGTTACCCAGGGATCCCGCTAGGGCTACTTAAATGCACACAACTAAGGTATAAAAATATTCTAGTGTAGTGAAAAATTATGGCCGCAGAAGCCAGACAGACCTGGATTTGAATACCAGCTGTGGTACTTAAATTGTGTTGCCCATGGATCATTTACTTAGTCTCTGAGCTGCGTTTTGAAACCACATCAAGGGGATAATGCTGTCTGCCTTACAGAATTTTGATGACATGTGACACTATGTCTGGCACATGCTGGGCACCCAGAAATGTTAGTTTCACCTTCTCTCCTGTTCCACCCCTCACCAAGCATGATAAACAATCAACCCACAATCCAAGAGTTCATCATCTCAACAGTAATGTTTAAATATATCTCCAGAATTTGGTATCACTTCAGAAAGATTATTTATTTTCCCTCTCATTCTTTTAGGTGAGAAGTAAAGGCTACATACTTTTTATTTGTTTTTTAGAGTGAGAGAGAGAGAGCGAGAACATGTGCATGCATGCCAGGGTTGGGTGCAGTGGGAGAGGGAGATAGAATCTTAAGCAGGCTTCATGCCCTGCAAGGAGCCTGAGGCAGGGCTCAATCTCACAACCCTGAGAAAAAGTGACCCAAGCCCAAATCAAGAGTTGGGCACCACCAGCTGAGCCTCCTAGGCGCCTCATGGCTACATGGTTTTTTGTTTGTTTGTTTGTTTTTTTTTAAGGCTACATGTTTTGACAAATCCTTCACATTCTTTGTGGTGGCAAAAGGCTGGCTCGGGGTAATGATGTGCATGGGACCCTGCCTGGGTTGTGGCTGGCAGTGCCTCTGCTCTGCTGTCTTCCCCCTTCCCTTGTTCCCAGGAAAAGTGCTGCAATGGATGTGTGTGCTTTTACACTGGGCTGCACACTGACTGTTCACTCTTCAAATGTGAAACTTACTGCAGACAGCAGAGTGGACAGAGATAGTAAACATAAACTTCAGAGGGGCAGCTGTGGACTTCCATTTGTTTTTTGTTTTTTATTTAAGGGAAAGTTTTAGGAAAAATTACCAAAATTACTATAGACTTGGAGGTTGCTTGGAAGCATAATAAATATACAAAGGACTAGTAGCACATTAATTAGAATAGACCCATTACTTAATAAATACCATTACTTAATATTAGTCAAATAAGAGCTAAAAATTTAAGTTTCTCTAAAAACTAAGCAGCTAGAGGAAATTTACTGAGGGATTAATAATTTCAATGTAACAAAATTATACATTAATCAACTATTTAACAACAAAATAAATGAAAGCCTTTTAAAAATTCATCAACGCATAGAAACAGGAACTAAAATTAGCATAGATCTTATTTCAGAAAATATATCCACTTTGCCTTTATAGTTGACCTAAACAAACCTGTAATAAACCAAGGTAGAGATGTGAGCTGTAAGGAACTGTGCTACATTTCCCCCTAATAATGGCTGAGCTGTATTTCGTATTTAAAGTTATACATGCAAAGGGCTATGGTTATCTTAGAATCTTGGAGACAGCATAATACAGGATTGAAAAACCCAAACTTTCAAGCCTATTTCTAAGTCTTCCCATAGGGGTAACACTGGGAAAGCTGCTAAACATTTTCAAGACTCAATGACTCATCTGTAAAAGTATTCCTCCTCAGAGTGTTGCTATTAGGAGTAAGTAAAAGTACTCAGTACTTTTTTGCAATTTCTAAACATATTTCTATATTATTATTGCTGTCATCATTATTATTATGTTTGCATTATCTAGGTGAATACAGAACCCAAATGCCTCTGATATCTTTGAGATTCAGAGTCACTATCACATCTTTGATTGTGAAGTTCTCTTCTCCCTGGCCAGTGAGACATGGTGCTGATAGGAAACAGAACATAGTGTTGAGAGCCTGGTTGCATATTTTTATAAGCCAAGGGCAGATGCTCAACTGGGTAGAAACATGATATTAGATGCACAGGTTATTAGCATTAAAAACATTCATGATGTAATGCAATCATCACTACCATCCATGTCCATAACTTTTTTCATCTTGTAAAACTAAAACTTCATACCCATTAAATACTAGCTCTCCATTCCTCCCACCACCAGCCCCTGGCAACCACATTCTGTTTCTGTCTCTATGTATTTGCCCTAAGTACCTTATTATGAAGAATTAATCAGTATTTGTCTAGATATAACAGTTTTTATACGCTGTGCATCAAGCAGTACAGGGCACTGATCCCTAAATGAAGGGAAACAAATGAGGTGAGCCCTATGATTACTCCAGCTTTCTGTCTAGAGGTTTTTTTTTTTTTTAAGATTTATTTATTTATGATAGAGAGAGAGAAAGAGAGAGAGAGAGAGAGAGAGAGAGAGAGAGAGAGAGGCAGAGACACAGGAGGAGGGAGAAGCAGGCTCCATGCCGGGAGCCCGACGTGGGACTCAATCCCGGGACTCCAGGATCGCGCCCTGGGCCAAAGGCAGGAACTAAACCTCTGATACACCAAGGGATCCCCTGTCTAAAGAGGTTTTATGCTGAAATGAGGGGAACCCATGTGAAGACTAGGGAAAATAACAGATGTAACCAAGATAAAAGACATCAAATAGTCGAGTCAGTCAAACTCAACCATATCAATAATCATATTAAATATAAATGGTTCAGAATTTAGAAAAGCAAGCCCACTACATGCTATCTACAAAAAAACCCCACTTTAAATACAAACATAAAAATAAGTTGAAAGTATTAAAAATGATATATTACTAACCACTTAGCATAAGAAAGTTGGGAGTCTTTATATTATCAGGCAAAGTAGGTTTCAGAGCAAAGAATATTACCAAGGATAAAAAGCATCATTTAATAATAATAAAGGGGTCTAGTCATCAAGAAGATATAATCATTCTATATGTTTATGTGTCCAATAGATCTTAAAAATACATGAAGTAAAAAATTATAGAAATGAAAGACAAAACAGGTAAATTGACAATTATAATCAGATATTTCAAAATTTCTCTCTCAGTAAGAACCAGGAGAGAAAAAACCAGTAAGGATATAGAAGATTTGATCAATACTATCAACCATGTTGACCCAATTGACATTTATATCACTCTCCACCCAACACAGTGGAATACACATTATTTTTTTTTACACATTATTTTTAAGTATAAATTAAACATCAAACAAGATATACCATATTCTGGGCCATAAAACATGTCTCAGTAAATTTAAATTGATTAAATCATACAAAATATGCTTTCTGAGCACTATGGAATTAAAGGCCACAACATAAAGATATGGAAAATCCCAATATTTCTAGAATTAAAATATAATACTTATAAATAATCCATATAAGTACTTATATTAGAAAAGAAATGTTTTCCTACACCAAGTACCTAAGGTCTCACCTTAGAAATTAGAAAATGAAGACAAAATAAAACCCAAAGTAAACAGAAGAAAGGAAACAAAAATGAAAAATCCAAAAAGAAAGAAAGAAGGAAAAGAAAAGGAAAGGAAAGGGAGGGAAATGAAAGGGAAAAAAAAGGAAAAAAAATCAAAATAGCAAAACCAACGCAGAGAATCAGTTAAACTATAAACTATGTGCTGGTTCTTTGAGAAGATCAATAATATTGACAAACCTCTAGAAAGAAAATCAATCAAGAATAAAGTGAAAGAGGACACAAAAGATTCAGATCAGGAATGAGAGAGAGCTGATAAAACTTGATCAGGAATGAGAGAGCTGATAAAACTTCAAGATTTATAGATATTAAAGGATAATAAGGGAATACTGTAATCAACTTTTTGTTAATAAATCTCACTACATAGGTGAAACAAACAAATTTCTTAAAAGATACAACCTACTAAAGCTCATTCAAAAAATTAGATAATTTAAATATCCTTCTATTTGTTAAAGAAATCGATTGAATTTGTAGTTCAAAACCTTTTCACAAAAAAAAACCTTTCTGTTCCAGATGGCTTCACTGGTGAATTCTACAAAGGAATTTAGAAAGAAATAATACTCCACTTTTCCCGAAAATTGAGGAAGCAATACTTTTCAAATCATTTTATCAGCCAGTATTACTCTGATCCCAAAATTAGAAAAAAATTATAAGAAAACTATAGCCCAATACCCTCATGGACATAGATGCAAAAATTCTTAACAAAATGTTAGCAAATTTAATCTAGCAATACATAAAACTCCAATGCATCATGACCGTGTCAGGTTTTCCCCAGGAATAAGAAGTTGGCATAACATTCAAAAATCAATCAGTGTAACTCATATTTACAGATTAAAAAAATAAATGAATGATTATCTCAATAGATGTAGAAAAAGCATCTGACAAAATTCAAATATGCATATCTGATAAATACCCAGAAAACTAGGAATAAAAAGAACTTCCTCCTCCTGAGAAAGGACATCGATGAAAAACCTATAGGTAATATCATTTTTACTGGGGAAAAACTGAATACTTTCTCTCCAAGATCAGGAATAAAGCAAGAATGTTCATTCTTACCACTTGTATTCAATATTGCATTGGTGATTCTGGCCAGTGCAACCAGGCAAGACGAAGACATAAAAAGTAGAATAGAGAAGAAAGGGCAAACTCTTTTTTCACAGATGACATGATCATCTGTATAGAAAATCCTATGGAATTTATAAAAAAAAAAAAAGCTAGTCTAATAAATGAGCTTAGCAACACTGCAGGGCAAAAGATCAATCCACAAAAAACCAACTGGATTTCTATATCCTAGCAACAAATAGAGTTTTATTTAAAATTACCATTTATTATAGCATAAAATGTGATATACTAGCAGATAATTTAACTAAAGATATAGAAGACTCACACACTGAAAACTACAAAATATTGCTGAGAGAAATTAAGGAAGACTTAAATAAATGGAGAGCTATTATTGGGCTCCCTGACAGGAAGACTCAATATTGTGAAGATATCAATTCTTCCAAAATTAACCTATAGGTTCAGTGTATCCCAGTCAAAGTCCCAACAGGATTTTTGGTAGAAATTAACAAGCTTATTCTAAAATTTATATGGAAAAGCAAAGGAATTATAATTGCCTCAACAACTCTGAAAAAGAACAAAGTTGTATAGCTTATAATTCTTGATTTCAATTTTTTTTTAAAAAAAAATAAAGCTATAGTAATCAAGAAGTATAGTACTGGTGAAAAGATAGACAAATATCAGTACACACAATACAAAAGTCCTGATTTTTCAACAGGGTGCCCAGGTAATACAATAGGGAAAAGAACAATCCTTTCAACAAATGGACCTAGAACAACTGGAGGGGGGTTGGAAGGAATGGTGGGAAAGATTAAAGTCATGAGGAAATATCATCTGGAAGTGATGAGTATACTCACCACTGAATGTGGTAATAGTTTTACAGATCTTTATGCATGTCAAAAACTCATCATGTTTTACTATCTAAACATGTGCTATTTACTGTATGTTAGTTATGTCTCAATAAAACTGTAAAAAAGAAATGCAAAATAATAAAACAAACTCCAATAAAGAAAAACAGCCCAAACTACATTATTTTTCTACTTAAAAGCAAATGCAAAAAAGTATAGGGTTGGCTGGAGCAAAGACATGTAAGTTTCCAATCAATAAGGCAGAGCTCACTAAACCTATAGAACCTTAAAGTACCACCCAAAAGCTGCCCAGTCCCGAAACAGAGGTCATTCTGAACTTGTCAGATCTAAGCATATTCTTCTGGTGAGTAGCTAAATTATCACCATATTTTCTGGCTAGTTCTTCGAACACTTCTTTAATGAAAACCTAGTTTGTTTATATTCATTTTTACATGTTCTGCAGACAATTTGGGCAGAATGTATTAAAAATGCATATTTAGTGAGCTGAAAACAAGCCAATATAAAAAAAAAATGAGGATTATACTCATGAAAACCACAATCAGAAACTACTGAATTGGACCTGAGGAGATTTCTCGATTAAAGGATATTGCCTTAGCTTACCTGTTTTTGTCAGAGGGAGACTGACTAGTTGCCGAATTACACTGTTTTCTGATGACCTCAAAAGCAGCACAATATCAGTTGGAAGAGTGTCTCTATTTTTAGCTAAGAACCCAGTTGCGTTATAGAGGACCTGTTGATAAAGTATGTTTCAGTATCACGATCAATGTCATCCCCATTGTCATCATCACCATCAGTAGCAGCAGTAGCAGAATCATCAATAGGTATTTACTGAAAACTTCTGTGCTGAGTGAGAGGTATACAAAAGTTTATAAAGGCAGTCCCTAACAACTTGGTTGGAAGAGCAAATTTCTCCAGGTTTGCAATATTTTTTGTCAGAGAAAAATTTGTCTTGCCGATTTTATTTGGTTTGAAATCATAAAAGAGGTTTGATTCCTCTTATTTATTATGAAGTTTGGTATGTTTCCTTTCTATGCTTGGAGGGTCAAAGGTGGCATAAAGAAAGCACCCTAAGGCCACCAAGGCATTCTCATTTCTGTGATAATTGATTCACACAAAGTGAATTGGCCATTATAGACTTTTTGTCTCAGTAGTAGTATGGTCTTTTTTTTTTTTTTTTTAAGATTTTATTTATTTATTCATGAGAGACACAAGGAGAGAGAGAGAGTCAGAGACACAGGCAAAGGGAGAAGCAGGCCCCACGCAGGGAGCCCGATGTAGGACTTGATCCTGGGCCTCCAGGATCACGCCCTGGGCTGAAGGCAGGCACCAAACCTCTGAGCCACCCAGGGATCCCCAGTAGTAGTACGGTCTAAGTACACTATGGGTACTTAGAGTATTCATGTTTCTGGCACTTCTAAATAACTTTAAGGCTTTCTAAAGATTAATTGTAACCCAAAGATTTCTATAGGATGATCTAATATAATATGGTTGTTGTTAAGGATGGACCGAATTGTGTCTCTCCAAAATTAATATGTTGAATTCCTGACCCTAAATGTGACTGTATTTGGATAGGATCTTCAAGGAGGTAATTAAGGTTAAATGTGGTCCTAAGGGTGGGACCCAAATCCCATAGGACTGGCATCCTTGTAACAAGAGAAAGGCACACCAGAGATCTCTTTCCCCACCTTATGTACCTAGAGAAAAGGACACATGAGAACAGTACAAGAATGCATCCATCTGTAAGCCAGGGAGAGAGGTCTCACCAGACAGTGACCTTGCAGGCACCCTAATCTTATACTTCTAGCCTCCAGTAAATAAATGTCTGTGCTTTATTTAAGCCATCCATCCTGTGGTATTTTTCTTATGGCAGCCCAAGCAGACTAATATAGCTGTTAAAAACAACTGTATAAAATGATTATAGGAAATTCTTAATGGATGTTTTTAAAAAGGCTTATTTGAAAAAATCATATGCTTAACATTATGGGAGAGGCTATAACAATAATATTCAAATTAGATTTTTTTTTTTAGTGACAAAGTCTGTGGAATATTGAAGTCCTAGTAGACCTAAATCTTCCCGGTTCTGTGTTATTTTATTCTGTTCATGTATTTCTCAGTCTCTGCACTTTCTTGATTTTACATCTTCTTGGTCCTCCAATATTTACATCATGGTGAAGGAATGACTTGTTAGTCTGTGCAGATGGGAAACAGAGCATCCTCTGGTTTAGGACAACATATCTGAGGTTTGCTCCGGTTTGGGAATATGCATCTATCAAGGCATCCAACTGCTGAATAGTCCATTAGTCAACCACACCTAGGCTAGCTCCATTATCCATCCACACCCCTAATCTGTCACTTTCTTCTGTTGAATGGGAGGAGAGACAAATGCTGCCGTAGAGAGAGAAGAAACTCTAGTCTGAAAAAGGCAGTTTATATAAAAGGTTCCTAGCTATCACTAAAAGAAGGAAAAAGTAGGTTCCTATTGCCAGCCAATCTCACCCAAAGCCAGATCTTAGGATCAGAAAGACAGATGCATTGAGGCTTGTCTCTTTCTTTTCTTTGTTTTTCCTTAGGCTCTTAACAAAAATTCCTCTAGAAAAGCTGTAACATTGTGTTTGTCAAAATAGGAGGACGATTTTTTTTTTTTAACCTTTTCAGGATAAGTGCTAGAGGTAGATGCCCTGGAGTGGGAGTGGATGGCACTGGGTCAGAGAGAATACAGGAAGCTGGAGAACAGAGTCAGGGCCAGATTGGGACAGACACAGATGGCTATCTCATTATAACCATCTAAATATTTTGGGCCATAATTTTCATGTTTACCATTATTATTTGAGGAAAGACTAAGAGAAACTCAGTCATAATTCTTCAAAGTCCTTACCTTTCCTGCATAATGGTGAATCCCAAAACTTAGTTCCATTCTTTTGGGTCTCCAGAAGTACTGTGATTTCAGGTTACCTTCAAATTTTTCTACAGAAAAAAAATTGAACTCCAATATCAGCCATGTAGGAGATCCTCAGAAGGTATTGATTGACAGAATCATCTCTTTCACCATAAAATGGACAATGTGCAGTGAAAAAACAATTTTACATAGCTAATAAATGCAGATTTGGAACATAAATGGTGAGACAAAACTAAAGATTATCAATTTAACCATTCCATTATGATTTGGAGCTGTTCTTTTTTTTTAAAAAAAGATCTTATTTATTTATTCATGAAAGACAGAGAGAGGCAGAGACACAGGCAGAGGGAGAAGCAGGCTGCCTGCAGGGAGCCCAAAGCAGAACTCGATCCCAGGACCCTGGGATCACGACCTAAGCTGAAGGCAGATGCTCAACCACGGAGCTACTCAGGTTTTCCTAGAGTAGCAGTTCTTAACCTCAAGCAACAGAACCCCCTAGAGGGCCTATTTTAACACAGAGCTTCTGCCTTAGTAGGTCTGGGCACTGGGGGAATTCGAGAAGTCACATTTCTAGCACATTCTCAGGTAATGGCTGTTTCTGGTCTCGGGACCACATTTTGTGAACCGCTGTTACTGAGTCAGGAAACTACCTGAGATTAACTGATCAGAGAGACTTGTGAAACCCAGTCTGATATGGAGCCATGAGCCTAGAAATCTGGTATTCTGGTTCTCCTTTCTATCAGAGGAGCACTAAGTTATTAGTGATTACATAGGAAGAATGGAGGGTCACTAAGGCAGTTACAGTCCTATAACTTTCAGAGTACTTTTTCCTCCATGTCCTTGAAGGGACATTTAACTTCAAAATCAAGTGATTGCTATGTGACAATTTTCCCCAGAACTTTGGGCTTATTTTGTTTTTTATTAGTGTTATCCAATTAGAAGAGAGAATAAGCCAGTGAGTGAGTCAGCAGGAAGCAACATCACAGACTTAATGGTAAGAAACAGACTCCATCACCCAAAGTAAATGAGAGAAAATGTGAATCCAAATTTTCTGCAAATATTTATTATACATAATCAATGTCTCTTACCATCACAGAATATGGTATTTCTACATTAAAAAAAATGGGTTTTTTGTTTTTATTTTTTTTACCTGAACAAGCTAAAGTTTTATTCTTTAAGGAATAAGACATTTTTAACTATTTTAGATGATAATCTTTTATTTAATTTTAATTTTTAAAAATATTTTATTTGTTTATTCATGAAAGACACAGAGAAAGAGGCAGAGACATAGGCAGAAAGAGAAACAGGCTCCCTGCAAGGAGCCCAATGCAGGAATTGATCTTGGATCCCGGGATCACACCCTGAGTCAAAGGCAGACACTCAGCTGCTGAGCCACCTAGGCATCCCTCAATGATAATCTTTTAAATGCAGCATATGTATCTTTGCCTTCTCAAATAGAAAAAAATGAATATGTTTATGCTTTCTTTGATGACTCAAGAGTATTGTGAATATTTATTAATGTACTGTAATTTAAAGACTATTAAGGTATTGGAGGCTATTTGCCTCTATTAGACAAGTGACTAGATGAATTTATTTCCTCCCCATTAGCTATCTCTTTTCAAATTCTAGAGCTGGCCTTTTGCCCTGCCCTCCAATTTCTAATTTGGGGCTGGGTAATCACTTTTATTAGGGGTGGGGTAGTTCTGGATAATTTCTAAGGTTACTTATAAGATCCTATGAATGAGGCTCTACCATAATGTAAGGAAAAGTCCAATATCCAAACTTGTTTAATTCATCACTAAATACTTCATCCTATTATAAACATTTGCTAGTCCAGATATTAGACCCAAAGCCTCTTCTTTAAAGTTACATATGCAGGCTTTGTGATAGCTGTTTTCTCCCAGATAATAAAAAAAAAATTCTTTTTAAGTCATTGAGAGCATTACATGACGGTAGCACAAAACTACGCAGACATACTGATTTAAAACTCACCTACAAAAAAATAAAAAATTAAAAAAATAAAAATAAAAAATAAAACTCACCTATAAGAGTCTGGTCAGTAGCCTTGGGAAATCGGCTTTCTTCATCCAGTAGGGATAGCAGACCCATTGGTTTCTGGAGGAACAGATCTAGGAGGGGCCGGTTATCTTCATATTCAATCACTCTGGCATTAACATTTTCATTTAGGTATTCATTCTATAACAGGGCATGAGACATAGAAAAAATTCACTAAAAATTTTGTGAATGATATGTAATTTGACAGTAATTATCCCAAACTCTATTTTCCACATATTATAAGAAATTGCTTCCTATGACATTGACCTTAAGCTGAGGGTATCATTTTATTTTTCTTTCCCCAAAACTGCCAGTTCATTAAAGTCAGCGCCAATTCAGGGTAATCATAAAAAGTTTCTAGTGTCTCTACCAGAATGATAGACATCTTAGGCTTTCAAAATACAAGAGAATATGTTGATAATGAGCAGTAATAGAGTTATGCTCCAGAATTTACAGAATATCAATTAGGTATAGCTCAGAGTTACAGTTCCCCCAATTTAAGCTTTTGATCTAGTCTCAGAAATGGATCTCTCAAGAACGTTAACTTCTCAGTCACGATAACATTTATGTTGTCAGTAGGGCGAACAGTTGTAGGTCATAGGAACAATCAGTGGATTTAGAGCCAAGAACACAAAGGTTCATATCGAGGTTCTGCCTCTTAACTAGCATATATAATTCTTTGGGATTTTTTTTACTCTATAATCTCCCACTGTCTCATCTACCACGGGGAAGAAACGATCTCCATCTAACAAAGTAAATCTATCTGGTACATTAATAATCAGTTGCCATTGGGTATACTAGAAGTTGCACAAAACCAAAACAATGAATAACAATTAGTGTAAGATTGTGGTGCCAACAAAACAGATGCTACTGATCTATTTCACCAAAGGGGCACTAAGCATCACGTTGCTCCGTTTCTAGGACTGCCTTCACACTGTGCCCCCACCCCAGTGCTGCAGTCTAGAAGTGGACATGCATGACACCTGGACAATGACTTGTAGTGATGCTTTCATGCAGGGTGCTAACTGGTTCTCGGGTAATAAAGTAGCTATCACCGGGAAGTGTATGAAATAACTCTGGACTCGGAGAGAATATCCTGCACCACTCACAAATTTAAAATGACAGGCTATTTTCATTATTATTTTATTTTATTTATTTATTTTTTATATATATATTTTTTATTATTTATTTATGATAGTCACAGAGAGAGAGAGAGAGAGAGAGAGAGAGAGAGGCAGAGACACAGGCAGAGGGAGAAGCAGGCTCCATGCACCGGGAGCCCGATGTGGGACTCGATCCCGGGTCTCCAGGATCGCGCCCTGGGCCAAAGGCAGGCGCCAAACCGCTGCGCCACCCAGGGATCCCCTCATTATTATTTTAACTTAAAAAAATTTTTCTTAAAGTAGGCTCCATGCCCAGCACGGAGCCCAAGGTGGGTCCAAACTCACAACCCATAGACCAAGACCTGAGCTGAGACCAAGAGTTGGACATCTAACTGACTGAGCCACTTCATTATTATTTTAATATATTCTTTAATTCATTAAGTATTTTCATTAAACATCTTATAATAAAGCACTGTGATGGGTGATAAAGAGATGTTTATTTTATTATTATTTTTAAAGAGATGTTTAATAGAACTCCCTGTCCTCAGTGGATTTAAGATCTAACTTGAGTGATAAGGTTAGTAAATGAATATTCAAAATGCAAGGTAACACAGGTTAGATAAACAGTATGTACAATGTAATATAAGGACTTCAGAGGAAGAGAACTTATTTCTGGCAACTGCATGGAGGAAGTTAGCAAATGGCAGGTGGGGTCAAAACTTTTAATCAGTATTTTGGAATCTTATGAAACTGAAATGTCATTTCAAGGGTGTCACTAGTAAAAATAAATGTACATTTTTAAAACAAAAAACTAATACGTAAAAACTTGGCAGTGCCCATTAGGCTAAAAGGTAGATCACCTGAAGGTCATTTAGTTTATCCGGTACATAAAATTGGAAACAATGTCTGGAAGTTTCATAGCGTTTGCATTTGAAGGTTACCTTGGGAGCAATATACAGACCCAGAATCACTTTACTAGTAGACACATCAGGCTGACAGCGTATTACAGCTTAAGTGACAACTGCAAAGTTCAGAAGAGGTTTTGTATGTTTTGTATAGAAAGCACGCAAGGTTAAGATCTAAATCAATGCATTTGTCATTTCTATTTGCCTGTGTCAGAATCCACAGAACCCTTTTGTGGCAGGTCAGACAGAGCAGAGATGAGTAACTAGCAAAACAATGGGCTCCCCTTGAAGATACTTGTTAGGATTATGTACTCCAGGCAAACCGATGGAGAGAACATGCTATTACTCACGATTTATAAAGCCCTTCTAGTAAAATGAGACTGCCTAAAACAACAGATTATGTACTTTTATAGCAGTTATGACCTCAAAATACTTTGTTTTTAAGCCTAAGTGGAGAAACGAAGCTTGTATAACTCTTAAGAAAGTCCTCTGCTATGCCCTGTATGTTAAAAATATATTTAAAGCAGAAGATAAGTGGAGTTATTAACTGCCATAGAGGGCTGTTCAGCATATATAATCGCTGCCCTGTTCAGATGGCCTGAGTTCCCTTCTGAGAAGGGCAGATGATTAATTATCCAAGTATAAATCAAGGAGGGAGGGAAATCAGAAGACTTAAATGTTGGGAAGCTTCATGCCTGAGTCAAGCTCTTGCTTATTTTTCATTGGGTTTTCAGTGTTAGCTGTAAAAAGGGACAGAGTAGCAAGAAAGCCCATGAAGGTGCGCCCCATCCAGAGCTCTGGCCTAAACACAAGGGAAAGTCTCACCACAGGAGAGAGTCTTCATGACAGCATTGTGTCCTCAGCCTCACACAGCAGCTGGGAAGAGTGGTTGTCCTAGGCCAAGAGGCTGCAAGCTTCCTCATGGCTTTGAAGGGTGGTGGCGGGGAATGTTACCTTTGACCCGTTGGCACAATCTGTCACACAACAGAGGCTGGACTCTCACCTTCTCAGAGACACCTTCCCCCATGGCCCAGACTAATTCAGCAACCCCCTTCCTCAGTTGGTCATGCTCTATCCCTCCCACCATGTTTTAAATTCTTTCACAGCATTTCTAGCATTTTTACTGGATTAGTCTCCCTCTCTTGTTAGAATGGGAACTCCAAGAGGACAAGCACTTTTACTCACCTATTACTTACCTCTATCTAGGGAGACCTGAGCAGGTTAAATAAATGATTGCGTGTTAAGGACTGAACTGTGTCCCCCACCCCCACCCCAACCCAAGCTTATACGTTGAAGCCCTTATATCCAGTGTGATGACATTTGGAGATAGGGCCATTAGAGAGGTAATTAAGGCCAAATGAGGCCATAAGCGCAAGGCTGGAATTCCACAGGATGGGTCTTTTTTTTATAAGAAGAGGAAGAGACCCCAGGGAAGTGACTGCATAGAGTAAAAGCCATATAAGGTCACAGGGAGAAAGGCAGCTATCTGTGAGTCCAGGAGGCAGTTTGAAGCTCTGCAGTCTGTGATACCTTATGGCAGCCCCAACAAACAAATACATGAGCTTTCTGGATTCCTTTTGTTAACAATCATTTTGAAAAGCTCTTTCTAGTGAGAGGAAGACTGTGGTGAAAACTATAAATCATGTGCACATGCATAATCCTGAGCTTCTGATTATAAATGTAATAGATGCTCATATAAAATCATACTATTTATTCAATTTTTACTTTATTCCCTTTGACAAAATGGAATGGAGAACATGTAATGAAAATATTTTCAGGACGCCTGGGTGGCTCAGCGGTCGAGTGTCTGCCTTCGGCTCAGGGTGTGATCCTGGAGTCCTGGGATCGAGTCCCACATCGGGTTCCCTGCATGGAGCCTGCTTCTCCCTCTGCCTGTGTCTCTACTGCTCTCTCTGTCTCTCATGAATAAATAAATAAAATCTTAAAAATATATATGTATTTTTTTCATGAACATTATTTGAATGGCTACCTGAGATTATATCCTGTAGCTTTATATTCCATTCTATTACCTGGGGACATTTTAGATTCCTTCTTTAACTATTTTATTTCTTTTTTTATTTTTTTAAGTAATATCTACACCCAACATGGGGCTTGAACTCATGATGAAGAGTTGCATGCTCCACCAGCTGAATGAGACTGGTGCCCCCTCTTTATTACTTTAAATAGTGCTCTGATGTACATCTTTGTGCACCAAGTTTTTCTGTATTTTGGATTATCTTTAGGACAGATTAGCTTGTCAACTTGGAAACGTTTCATAGGCTCTGATGATCATTTCTAGATAGATTTTTTTTTTAAATTCTTGCAGCAATGTGCTTCCTAATCAGCACTGCATACACACTCCTAGCTCACTGCATCCTCACCAGCATTGAATATTCTCATTAAACAACTTTTTCTGATATTTTCAATAGGAGAAAATGATAGCGTATTGCTGTATTTGCATTTCTTTGATTAGATCTTCAACTACTTAAAAGGACAGTTTGGAGGGGAAATAAAGCAGATCTCTGGTTAGTACACGTTACACAATGCCTGCCAGCTACTATGAGGAGTGTTATCACTCTGAAACAGATAATAATAAACATAACTTCTTCTTGGGCTCAGAGATAGCATCACATCACCACCAGTTGTGACGTTGCTGAAGATTCAGGAAGCCAGAGATCAGAATTACGTCAGTTTTCTCTCTTTTTTTCTTGGTTAGTCTAGCTGAAGTTTCAATTTTATTTATTTTTTAAAAAACCACAGATCCTGGCTTGACTGTTCTTTTCTATTGTCTTTTTAGTCTCCATTTCATTTATGTCTGCTCTGATCTTTATTTCTTTCCTTCTAATGTTGGGCTTAGTTTGTTTCTTCTTCTAGTTCATTGAGGTATAAAGCTAAATTTGTTTGAGACCTTTCTTTTTCTTTTCCTTAATGTATGTGTTTTTTGTTACAAACATCCCACTTAGAACTGCCTTTGCTGCATCCCTTGAGTTTTGGCATGGGGTGTTTTCATTTCCATTTGTCTCAAGATAGTCTTTTTTTTTCATTTTGTATTTTTCTCATAGTTTCTTTTTTTTAAATAATAAATTTATTTTTTATTGGTGTTCAATTTGCCAACATACAGAATAACACCCAGTGCTCATCCCGTCAAGTGCCCCCCTCAGTGCCCATCACCCATTCACACCACCCCCCGCCCTCCTCCCCTTCCACCACCCCTAGTTCGTTTCCCAGAGTTAGGAGTCTTTATGTTCTGTCTCCCTTTCTGATATTTTCTACCCATTTCTTCTCCCTTCCCTTCTATTCCCATTCACTATTATTTATATTCCACAAATAAATGAGAACATATGTTTGTCCTTCTCCGATTGACTTATTTCACTCAGCATAATACCCTTGAGTTCCATCCACGTTGAAGCAAATAGTGGGTATTTGTCATTTCTAATGTCTGAGTAATATTCCATTGTATACATAAACCACATCTTCTTTATCCATGCATCTTTCAGATGCAATGAAATGCCGGGACACCTGCACCCCGATGTTTATAGCAGCAATGTCCACAATAGCCAAACTGTGGGGCAGCCCAGGTGGCTCAGTGGTTTAGCGCCGCCTTCAGCCCAGGGCCTGATCCTGGAGATCCGGGATCTAGTCCCACATCAGGCTCCTGCATGGAGCCTGCTTCTCCCTCTGCCTCTCTCTGTCTGTGTGTCTCTCATGAATAAATAAATAAATAAAATCTTAAAAAAAAAAAAAACTGTGGAAGGAGCCTCGGTGTCCATCAAGATAGTCTTTGATCTTTCTTTCCAATTCCATTTGACCCACTGGTAGTCCAGGAATACATTGTTTAATTCCCACATATTTGTGAAAACAGGCAGACTGAATCACCATGTAAAAGTCAGTTCCTACCTAATCCCCCAAAACACCACCTCATTATTATACCGTGGGAGAGTATTTTCTACTACTATCTGATAGTTTTATCTAAGTATGAAGCTTCAAAAAGATTTTCCTGAATCACCAAGGTTTCAATCAAGGTATTTGGCTCAAATGACATTTTTCTTTTATAAAAGGTGGGCAGGGGATCCCTGGGTGGTGCAGCAGTTTAGCGCTTGCCTTTGGCCTAGGGCGCGATCCTGGAGGCCCGGGATCGAATCCCACATCAGGCTCCCGGTGCATGGAGCCTGCTTCTCCCTCTGCCTATGTCTCTGCCCCCCCCCCCTCTCTGTGACCATCATAAAAAAAAAAAAAAAAGATAAAAGGTGGGCATACAGAGTGACAGGGTGCAATGGAGTCTTTCACTAAACCTCTGCCTCTGAAATGAAGTCCTATCTCTCTCTCTCATATAGGTAAGTCTATCACTTGACACTGCTCCATAGTTTCAGGTATTTTAGAGTCTAGAAATATTTTAATAGCTGGTATAGATGATTCTCAACATTTATGTGCTTGTGTTTGCTGTTTGGAAGTTATAAAGTAGTATCTCTTCTATTTTTAGAAGAACAGTGCATTTGATATAGGATTTATATCAAGAGATGGTATTAGGAATTCCCCTGGGTTTATGGCACTCTGGATATACCACTGTAGAAGATACCATATGCAGACATTCCTCAAACATTTGTGGACTACCTGTTGTGTGTATGTTTAGAAGAAGGTGAGCCTAGAAAAGGTAGAAATAAAGACAAAAAGGAAGAGTCCCTGTCCTTGAGGGCAGAGCATAGTCTCTCTGCTTTTCTAACTCTGATGTTACATTCTAGGATCTCTTTGCTGGTACTCTATTTCTTTTTCAACTGTTCCATCTGTAGTTCTACATCCTTCTTTTTAGGTGGTTTCTGCCTTCTCCAGCACCCCAGGCTCTGCTATCACCGCTGCCTGCTCCAGTGCTAATGCTCTCCCCACTTGTTTCCTTCTTCCCCACTTTATGTGGATACCCTTTGGCCTTCCATGTGAAAGCCTGTCTCTATCTCTATTTCTCTTTTCCTTCCTTCCTCCCTTTCTTCTTATTTCCTTTCTTTCAAATCAACAGAGCACCTTTTTCTTCTGCATGAGAGGTTATTTTGTTAGGTCCCTGGTTCTTCTCAACTTTGTTTATTTGTTTTGTGAGAAGAACCTATGATACATACCAGAAGATGCAGATTCTGGTCCTGGTTTGTTTCATCAGCCTTTGAGCAAGTCCCAAGGCGTCACTTTTATCTATGACATATAGATGTTCTACTTAGGTTTCTTCTATCTGAAAGATTTCAAAATGCCCCAATTGCCTGAATGTGTTGTGAAACTTAATGAGTGAATGCATAAACATTCTGTTGACAGAACATGTGCAGGGGAACGAAGCCACATAAACACATTTATTCCCTGATGCCTGCCTTTTAGCAAAAGAATTCCGACTCACCAACTGCTCATATGAGTGTACACATTTACAGAAACTGCCTACAGTGGAAAGAAACCATTGAGAAGTTACTCATTCTAATCATCTTCATTCTAGGAAAAACATTTTGAAGGTTGAAAATCTAGGATTTAGGGTGCTATCGCTACTCAGGGTGAGTTGAGTATTTTTCTTATAGTGAAAAAAGTATGTTAAGATGAACATTTTAATCTAGTCACTTTTCGTGTATGATACCCATTCTTGAAAACTTTTCAAAAGCCAAAAAGATCTTATAAATTTATATTCTACTGACAGGTGACAGGTATTGGCTTAGGATAAGGAGGAATTTCAATCAGGAATTCAGAAATGTAGTTTTTTTATATACCAAGATTTCTTTCACCTTAAACTATTTATCCCCCACTGTCACATTTTTTACCCCCCCAATTTTTTATTTCATCTTGTCAAAAGTATGCTCTAACCTGACATGAGGAAAACTATAGTAATTGAATGGATCTATGCTCACTGTTATGTATTTCTTTAAAATTACTTTATATCATAATGAAAATATTTTTTTAAAATGTCTTAAAACTATACCAAATTATCAAAGTAAGTACCACAAATCCCCACATCACATTAAAGGTACTGACTCAACTTCACTTATAAAAGAGAAACACATTGTGTGTAGCACAGGTGTAGGGCAAGGGATGATGGGAACATGGGAGCATAGGACGCTGCCGGCATAGAGCCAGCAGGAGAGGACCACATGGGAGATGCTGTAGGTATGCTCTACGCACATCCAATCACCTGGATATCAACTTCCATACTCACTTAGTATGCAAGAAGTTTAAGGAACACTTGTACATGATCTCAAACAGTAACCCAAAACTTGGATGAGCATTTATTTAAAAAGCAAGATTTGTTGTATCAAGAGTTTCTTCTTTTCTTCCTTTTTTTTAGCTTTATTTATTTGAGAGAAAGAGAGCACAAGAGAGGTAAGGGGCACAGGGAGAGGACAAGGGACAAGAAGACTCCCTACTGAGTGTGGAGCCTGACTCATGGCTGGATCCCACAGTCCCGAGATCATGACCTGAGCTGAAGTCAAAGACTAGCTGACTGAGCCACCCAGTCACCCTTTGCTGTATCAAGGGTTTCTTAAATGCATGGCTGTTTTAATACTTAAAGAAAATGCCTATAAAATGCTATTTATCACTTGGAGAGCTAAAATAAGACAAATGCTACCACCACTGTACACAATGGTTTGTTTAATAGGGAAGAAATTTGGATATGAAATAAAAATTCACACTTTGCAAGCAAAACAATTTAAAGTCATTTATAAAGGGTCTATTTTGAATTACCTACATTTTTTTTTATCAGACGACTAATTCTTTTACTTTGTAATGTAAAAAAAAGTTGAAATTATAGATACTGTATAATGAATGAATTTTTGGTCTTTGAAATTGCCACAAATTATGAGTTGGAGCCCATATTCAAAATCTGAAAAGCCTCAAACTTTAGGATATGAACAGCTGGAGATGAAAGTCATACACATCACTTTCTGCAAGAAAAGCCCGAGCCATAATTGCAGTTATTGTTTGCATTATGTGCTGTAAATGGTTTCCTGCTTATAAAATGACTTCTAACTTTTAATTCTAGACCCATGGGTGGATATATAAGTGATATATGTAACAGCTTATGCCTGTACAGAACAAATATTAATAGCTCACTCACTTTAAAAGGAACTTTAGTTCAGTTAATAGTCAGAAAGATATGCTGGGGTAATGGGTAAAAAAACTCATCCTAGATATGAGTAGGAGTGTAAACAAGTAGAGTGAATCTTCAGAATTCTAGAATAACACTTTGTTGGATATTTATGTGCTGGGTGCATAATGGTCCTAAAGAATAATGGCATTTTTTCCAACTCAAACTCATGCCCATTGGTGACTCATCAATGGCTGGTTGTTCATTCCCCTTGATGTGAAACAAACTTCCAGAAAGTGGGGCTCATTTCCTCTGTATGTTCTACACCACAATGATTACACCATAGTGTAATTAAAAGAAAGGACAAAACCCACCACTACAGCATCAGCATGAGTCTAACGTGAAGAGAATGTCAAGCTTTCTATCACACTTTGATTACTGTTGTGCTCTCTCTCACTTGGAAGAAAGCTAGAAAACAAACAAAAACAACCAAATAAAAGCAAAATCTTGGCTACACAGTCAGTGTGGAGATTCAGTGTGGAGGCTATTGTAAAAAGATGTCTCCCTTATCAGGAATGTGGTTACTTGTCTGCTACCCTTTAAGCTGCTAACCTAAAGTTTTTTGAGAGATATGGGAGCAAATAGTGTGCATCAAAACAATGCTAATGTGGAGTGCCTGGGTAGCTCAGTGGTTGAGCAACTAACTTTGGCTCAGGTCATGATCCCCGGGTCCTTGGATTGAGTCTCGCCTATGAGTCCCTATTGAGTCCTGCCCCTCTGCCTATATCTCTGCCTCTCTCTGTATCTCTCATGAATAAATAAATAAAATCATTAAAAAAATAATGCTAATGCAAATGTAATAGAGGAGGCTGGCAAATGAATTAATAAAACTGACAGAAAATTATAAATGCCTAAATTGTAACTCGTTTAGAAGAGTTTGAATCTTGAATTTTACAAGATTATAACTATACCCTTATTTGTAAGGGTGGGGACCTTGATTTTTATTTAATTTTCAGACTACTGTTTTCAGGTATAAATTGTCTCTTTAAAATTTTGTTAAAATTTATATATATATATAATTAATATATATAAATATATATATAATATATATAAAATATATATATATAAAATATATATATATAAAAAATATATATAATATATAAATAATTATATATATATAATATATATATATATATATATATAATGTTTCTTCTAATGTTGGAAAAGTATGGAAGCTTCACATATTATGAAACATCAAACTCCAGAAAAATTTCAGGAGCTATGTATTATTTAACACTATCCACCCAGCAAACTATGGATTAAATCAGTACCATAAACTCCTTCACTAAAAATGTTTTACTATAGTCTACTGATTATTGTTTTAATGGGTTGGGGGAGCCTGGGTGGCTCAGCTGGTTAAGTGTCTGACTCTTCAGCTCAGGTATTAATCTTGGTGCTGTGAATTCAAGCCCTGCTTTGGGCTCCACGCTGGGTGGAAAAAGGTTCTAAGAAAAAAAAACAGCATAGAGCCGGCCTTGCACACCTGGCTCAGGTTCTCTCAAATTATGCTATTAACACACACACAAAAAGAAAGTAATGGGAAAACAATATTTAAAATACCTTCATAACCAACTTTGCTGGAGTGTCCCCCTATATATTACATGTCAACTGAACTTGAGCAAAATAAGGAAAGCCTTTCAGCAAACCTTTATGTATATTCCAATGTTGTAGGACTGTCTGTAAAGATAATGTCTGTTGGTTTAAATAGAACCAGAAATTGTTTCTTTTGTGAAGGTGTTGCCAGAGAGTTGTTTCTTGCTCTGACTGCCCAGATTGCTTGAACGTCTGTGAAACTGATAATAGTATGTCCTACTGATAAGCAATAATGGCTTTATTAAATCAAGGAGCTCTCAGGTCAAACCTATGATGAAAAGGAAAGTGTGACCATGACTTTAATTAATGATTTGTCTTAATAGCTGTTTCTCATTTATAGAAATCAGAATAAGTGCATTCTCTACCTGTGATAGGTAATATACATAGCTATAGGTAGCATTTCTGAGTTACAATTTTTGCATTCATACAGAAGTGACAGAGTGAGAAAACAAAACAAAACATGTGCACCCACATGTTAATATCAAAAGAATCACTGACTAATTCCATATCCAGTGGATCACATATTCATCGATCTGATCACTCAGTGGTCTGTAAGATTATGAAGCAAGGATTCTTGGGGTAGTTACCTTAGGAAGGCGCTTGAAAGGATTATGAATGGCCTTAATTCCTCAAACTACTTTGTATAATCCTGGATTCCAGTTGAAAGTTTAATTTGTTGTGGGCAATTTTGAGTTTTTTGTCTTGAAAGCCTCTCAAGGATATTTAAAAGAGCCTTCCAGAATAGTTTCATTTGTAGCAAGCCCAAGGGCAAAAAGCATTAAGAGCATTAGGATCATGGATAAAATTCAAAGCTATCAAAGTGGACTGTAAACTATAATACCCTAAAAGAAGTGAAAAGCAAATAATTATTGAAATATATGGACATTGTTTTAAAGGCTAGTTCCAAAAAAAGTAGGTTCTAACTTCAACCCCCCAAAGAGAAGAAACACAGAGATCTACCAACACAAGCTGCTAATTCATCAGATGGGAAATATGTGAAGATGCAGCCAGTCCTATAAAGGAGATAATCCTAATAGATCCCTATCAGAAAGTCTAAACAAATAGACAAACAAAATTTACTTGTTTCAGGCTCTGGTTAGGATGGATTCTGTGAACACTGTGAGGCATTAAAGCAAGATAGATATTAATTTAATAAATATTTATCGAGCACTTGCTGTACATCAGGCTCTGAAGATACAAAATGACTTCAAGGAGTTTGCAGCCTCGTAAGAAAGGCAAAATTATAAACCAAGTATTTTTACTGGAGTATAGAGGAGGTAGGTATGTGAATAAGTCTCACTAATTTTCTTGATTTCAGTAATGAGAAATGAAAGGCAACATGACATTTTTGGCTTGAGTAAGTGGGTGGACAGAGATGTTACTCACTGAAGAAGAGTATAAGAGAGAAAGGTGACAAGTTCAATTCTGGATAAAGTTCTGGAAGCTGTCTTAAATGGAGGCAAGGAGTTAAAAAAGATGGGGAGTGGGAGATGAGGGCTTGGGCATCACTAGAATGAAGGGGATGATTGAAATAATGGAAACAGATGATTTTTCTTACTGAGCATAAGTTAGCATTTAGGACAGTGATTCTCAGCCTTGGCTGTGCATTGGAACAGACTGGGAAACTTAAAAAGACCTTGATGCCTGGGTCTCATCCCAAGAGATCTGATTTAACTGCTCTGGGACAGGGTCTGGGCACTGGGATTTGACAAAGATAACCAAGTCATTCTAATATGCAGCTGGAGTTGAGAACTACTTATTTATGGCATGATACAGGAGATGGTACTGGTATTTGGGATGCCAAAGGAGGGACTCTCCAGAAATGAGAATCTGTCAACAGGGTTGGAAATTACAGAAAGGCTTATTATGTAGAGACTAAAATGTTTCTGATACTAATAATGACGGATGAGATCAGCAAGGCCCATTCCAGTAGGATGGCTGAGGTCAGAGCCAGATGCTACAGACTCAGGGTACTCAGATGGGGAAGAAATCAATGCAATGAATACTGAATATGATTTCAAGAAATTTGGCTGTGAAGGGATGACAGAGGCCATGGCTGAGAGATAAGCAGGTTGGGGAAGGGCTTTTGTTTTTAATGATTTTTAAAGATTTCATTATTTATCTAGACTGAGGGATGGCACTAAGGGAGGGAGCAGAGAGAAGGGAGAGAGGGAGACAGACAGAGACAAAGCCAGAGACGGAGAAAGAAGAAAAGGAATGGATATTTGATAGGCCAGATCCTGGGCTAGATGAGAGCTGTGCAAACACAGATAAAAATCTCACATTTTTGTCCCTTTTCTTGGCCTAAGAAATGTCAAGATTTAAATGTTTTCCTTTGCTACCAGTGTTTTCAAAATGCAATTTTAAAGCAAATCCTCAACAAACCTAAATATCTGGAATCAAAAGAGGTTTATGTACCTCTGCCTTATCTCCAACTTAAAAAAAAAACTTCAGTTCTAATCATAAGCACAAAACAATTTAATATTATTAAAGGGAGACCAATGACATACTAAATGATAAAAAAATATGACCGTTTCTTTTAGACCTGACGAAATCGTCGAAGTAATTTTAATACGACAGCTTTGCCAAATGCAATTCAAGTAAGTCTCTGATTTTTGAAGCAGAATCATAAATTACACGCTGTACCCGGACAAAATTGCCGTTTTGTGGCATTTGCATCAAACCCATTATCTTGTGTTCTGTTGCCTAGTTACCAGAATTCTGAAGTTTTAACGCATTTTAGATGGATATTTAAATTTCATACAGAATTTCAGCTATGCAGTTTACAGAAAGAGAAACAGTTGGACACATCTGCTTACTTAAATTTCCAAAGAAACTTCTTTGTTTACAAGCCTCAGACTTGCTAAGTTTTGCAAAAGGGTGCATTGATTTTAGATGGAGGGCATTCAAGGTCATGCTTCAAGACACACCAAATTCATACTTGTTTTCTGGTTTTGTTTTTGTTTTAATTATGATCATGCATAAAAGAAAATCTTTCCTTTGTCTATATATTTGAGGCTTGAAATCGATGATTTAAATCCTGCTTCATTAGTACAATTCTGTGTATAACACACACATGCATGCATCTTTATAGTACCTTTGACTTACCTGTTCCCATGTGAACACATGTTGATTGAAATAATACTGAATTTGTTCATTTGCAATGTTAATGCACAGCTGCTCAAAGGAATTTTTTTTGAAATTTTCAAAGCCAAATATATCCAGAATGCCAATGCTCAGTTCATCATCATTCCCACTAGAAAATTAAAAAGGCATTATTTTGAGTTCTTATTTAGTTTCTTAAGAGGGAATGTAAGGCAGGGTATCTTAGAGTTTTACTTTTGTGATTTAGCTAAGAAACTACTACCAAGACACAGAGTGAAAAATCTCTTCATAGAATATAAAATTAAAGTAGGTAACATTAATTTTAATATGTAAAAGATACATATTTGGTATTACGGAAATAGCTCCTATACTTTTTCCTGTGGGTTCATGGGTTCTACATCGCAGCCCTAAGTAACTCATGAATCACAGGGAAAACCTGGCCAGCCTTTTAGACATGGCAAAAATATGTTCAATAAACACTATAGCAGAAAAGCATAAATTCTGTGTAAGATTATCTTTATTTAGTCTTTCACTATAGAATAATTAAAACATCTTGCTAAAAATATTTTACTTTTAAAGAATTGTTATTTACTTTTGAGTTATTCATTCATAGTTATTTAATATAGAATAAATGGTAACCTGGAGAAAGATATAAATACATTTGAATTTATTTTGTAGTAAAGTACTTTAAAATGCAATTAAATACTATTTTATTATTTTTAAAAAAATGTTTTAGTTTTAAATAAAGTCCCAGGACTTTAAAAATTTTGTAGCTATCTGGCCCAATAAAGTGCTAGTAGGAAATAAAGCAGAGAACTTTAGCAATTAACTAATAAGAATTAAAAACATCTTCAGAGGGACTCATACATAAATCAGTAAATTGGAAAACAGATTTACATCACCTGACATTTGGGAAAAAAATGTTTCCATAAGAATGTTTACCTTGGTGATGTGCCATGCTTCAACAAGCTGTTAATACGATTGACTATCCAACTAAAGAGACGCCCATATAAAGTTTTAGCCATAGCATCTCGGACATCGGTGGCTTTTTCTACGGTATTGGGTCGTATAATTGTTTCTCCTCTAGTGACCACACAGTGGGAGGTAAGAGCTTCTTGTAGCTCATCTGCCTGAATGCAAAGCAGAGAAGCAGCTAAAAAAAAAAGTAAAATAAAAAGACGTGTTGTTAGAAAAAGTTCTGGCAATGAAGTAACTTCCCATTGAATGAAAGCATCTTAGTTTACCTTCTTCAAATGACCTGAAATAAATATGTGAAGAATTTATAATGTAAAAATAAGTTACTATTCAGTAGTAGTCCTGGCTCCAATCATTTTTCTCTATTTGGTCAAATGTAGGCTGCTATATAATATAATAATATAGCACAACCCAAACTAAACTGGCTGACAGGGGGAAATATATTTGCACAAGCCAGTGGTTGTTTATGTAATGCCAAACACAATTCCACTGAATTATGTTAAATAATTTAAAAGCATGATGAATAGATTTGGGATAATTTGGACACCATTATTATATACACATTTTCAAAATGTAGAATTTTTTAAAAGATTTTTTAAAATTTTATTTATTTATGATAGTCACAGAAAGAAAGAGAGAGAGGCAGAGACATAGGCAGAGGGAGAAGCAGGCTCCATGCACCGGGAGCCCGATGTGGGATTCGATCCCGGGTCTCCAGGACCACGCCCTGGGCCAAAGGCAGGCGCCAAACCACTGCACCACCCAGGGATCCCTTAAAAGATTTTTTTAATTTATTCATGAGAGACACACAGAGAGAGGCAGAGACACAGGCAGAGGGAGAAGTAGGCTCCCTCTGGGGAGCTTGATGGAGGACCCCAGGATCCCCATCCCGGACCCCAGGATCACAACCTGAGCCAAAGGTGGACACTCAACCACTGGGCCACCCGAGTGCCCCACAAAATGTAGATATTAATTGGAAGTTTACTTAGACTTCAGGGGTACACCCAAACAAAAGTATTTTATGTAACTTCTGCAATATTGAATCAAAAAAGCACAAACCTTATGTTGACATTCATATATATATTTTTACCACACTACTTCTCAGTTATGTATTTCAATGATTAAATTTTGTTACAGTGTGATGCCTGGAACATATATTCATATTTAATGATAATTAAATATCACAGGAATTTTAAATGAATAATACTGAAACTCAGTGAATAAAAATATTCATTTTTTAATACAATAAATATCTTTAATGCAAACTGTTACGTGATAGACTATTTTTTAAAATCAGTTGTTCTCCTTTCAAATTACTTTCAACATTCTGAATTTACCTTTAGCATTTGGGACAAGCTATTTCTTGACTATGTGACTAAAATCAATGAACATTACTATAACTTTTTTCAGATTGCAGAAGTAATACAAGCTAACTGCAGAAATCTTACTTTGAGGTTAACATTCTGCATTCCTTTCCTTTTAGGGATGTTTATTGCCACTATTCTGCATATGTATTTTATCTTAATATAATTTCTCATTTTGTTAAATATTGCTTATAAACAATTTTAATTTGCTATATAAAATTCTGTTATGTATCATATGAATACTTTTTACATTGTTGGATGGTTAGGGTGTTTCCATATGTTCATAATGATAAAGAATGCTGGGATAAATATTTGGGGCATGAAACTGTGTTCCTGTTTTGTATTATTGTCTTAGCATAAATTGCCTAAGTTCAGCAACTGGTTCAGAGTATATAAACACATTTAACCCTTTTGAGGTACACTATTTAGCTGCTCTTTATAAACTCTGAACCAATTACATTATTATCAGTCAAGTAAAAACCAGTAATTTCAATGCAATTTTATGGAAACCACAGATTACTTTTGAAAATGGCCAATTTGATAGGAAAAAAATGTTTATTTTTCAATTTGTTTATAACTGACTCTTAGTGAAGCCAAATACTTTTCTCCTTTTCACATTTTTATTAGTAATTTGTGGTTTTATTTTATAAACTGCCTTTTGTCATTGATATATTTAATTTTCCTAATCAGTTTAGAAGAGCTCTTTATAAGTCACAATATTGCTTATATATATTATATATTATATAATATATAAGCCCAGGTTGGGCTTCTCTTTCCTGTGGTGTTTCTGCATACAGACATGCGGTACCATCAGCAGATGGCTGCCTTACCTGGGAATGGGGACCCCAGGGGGAAATGGGTCCTCTGATGGACAAAAATGCTTTTTTTTTTGTCCATGTAAATATTTTCTCTCACTTTTCACTTGTATCACAATTTCATCTATTTTTCTTGTATTAGTATGAAAGGCTTTGAATTTTTATGTGGCCAAATATGCATTTAAAAATCCTTTCTGCTTGGGGATCCCTGGGTGGCGCATCGGTTTGGCGCCTGCCTTTGGCCCAGGGCGCGATCCTGGAGACCCGGGATCGAATCCCACGTCGGGCTCCCGGTGCATGGAGCCTGCTTCTCTCTCTGCCTGTGTCTCTGCCTCTCTTTCTCTATCATAAAATAAAAAAAAAAAAAAAAAATCCTTTCTGCTTTTGTTTTTTTGCACGTAAAATTCTTCAAGTCTTTTCTCATCTCAGGATTAGCACTTTTTATGGTGTTTTTGCATTTAAATTGTTATAAGCTTGGAATTTATTTTGGTATATGGTATATGACAAGAATTTGAATTCCCCCTCCTCCACTCAAATGGCTAGCTAGTTCACAGTCTCTACAACACTGACTCCCTATGGACTTGTAAAGACATTTCTGGATAGTGTCTCCCATTGATTAATATGTCTATTTCTACTCCTACGTTGTTTATTCATTGACATATATTTACTGAGGGTTTAACACATGCCAAGCATTAAAATTACTTGGGAATATAATGCTAAGTATAATACCTTGTAAGACAAACTTCTAGTTTTGATCATCTTTATCCAGAAGGAATGGGAAGCTAATTAAGAAATTTAAGTGGGGGGATCCCTGGGTGGCGCAGCGGTTTGGCGCCTGCCTTTGGCCCAGCGGGCGATCCTGGAGACCCGGGATCTAATCCCACGTCGGACTCCCGGTGCATGGAGCCTGCTTCTCCCTCTGCCTATGTCTCTGCCTCTCTCTGTCTCTCTCTGTGACTATCATAAATAAATAAATTAATTAATTAAAAAAAAGAAATTTAAGTGGGAAGATAAAAGGAGAGGGAGACAGGAGGAGAGCAGGAGGAGAGAGAAATTCAGAAAACCCACTGGTACATGTGTAAGTGGTTTCTGAATGAACTGTGGAGAATGGCCTGGAAAAGTTCAAGAACTGATACAGAATGAAAAATGGGGAGGTCCCTTAGCTCAGGTGATAAGTGATATTGTCTTTAGTGAGAATGATGATGATGGAGATAAAGAGAAGTGATCAGATTCAAGAGATATTTATAGGATTGAATAGACAGAACTGGTGCCTGATTTAAACAATGCACCCGGAAAAACATCTCAAAACATGGCTTTGGCGTGGAGATAATTCCTTGCAACTTTAATTATAAACCATTTTAAGTAAGTTAGCAAAATTTCTATTTTCCATGAATGGCTATTCCAGAAAGTGCTTTACTGAATTATAATGATATTCATATTAATACTAACCTTCTGTGACCCATATGATTGCCTCCTTCTATACAGAAATAGGTTCTCAATTATCAAAGTCATTTCTTAGTTTGGTAGTATACACTCATATCTACAACATATCTCTGTTGTAAATAATTCTATTCATGGCTGATAACTCTTCCAGTTATGATCAATGGTGAGATCTGAATCTATCATTGTAGTTTTCTGTTTTTGTTTTTCCTTCCACTTCTGATAACTGAGGATTGCTGGGAGCTATAGATCAGCCTGGAGCTACTGGCTCAAGGTCGCCAAAAAATACTAGATGTGCTGAACAAAGTTCAGCCTGGGATCTATGCTGATCTATGCCCAGTTCATCATGGGTTGGAGGGATCTCTATGGCTCAGAAAATAAATAAATAAATACATAAATACATACATAAATAAAATCAATCTAATACCTTCTGTGCCAATAACTAACTTTAAATATGAAAAATCAGAATATGTTCCCAGGTCCATGACAATCATTACATGACAACCTCAGTCCTTTTACCAAACTGGTTCCAGAGACACAGTGGGATAGAGATGATAGGGCTCTGGGGACAGGTCCAGACTGGGACGGTTGGTATCTAGTCCTCTGAAATTACCCTAAAACATCTCATTCTGATCCTGATTAAGTATAAATCAGAAAAATATATAAATTTGTATCATGATTCCCTAGGTTATGAATGAAACTTATAACAAATCTGGAATTATGGGGGTTTATGTTTATATCAAAAATTTTTTAATTGGGCATCTCCTATATAAAAAAAGCTATGCCATCAGAAGCTAAGTGGAAAATCTTAAGTTATTGTAATAATTCATCAAACTCTGCTAGTTAGAGAAAAAAAGCTGATCTGAAGCAAATCCCATGATGCACTCTTCTTATATAGAAAATCATCATAAAATCAGTCAACCCAGGATGAATGAGTATAAAATCCATCCAGTATGAAAATAAATATACAAGTCTTTATTACTTACAAAATTATAGAGATGCTAAGTTTATAAAATAATAATTTTAACTGTTTTCAGATCAGTTTACTAAATTTTAATGGTATATTCTGTGTTTTTACACTGAAATGTAAATAGCTCCTAAAATAGTCATCAAAGCCTGTCTTTAGAAAGGCTTTCTGCAGTAATCAGTTAATTTGTAGGCATGATGATCTGTTTTAAATATTGGACTTCATAAACTTCATTTTACACAAATTGAATTAGAGTTTTCATTTTTAGGATTCCAGAAAAGTACAATTGCTTGGAATTATCCTTATAAGACACTTACAGTATTTCATTAGACACTTTTCAAGAGTTCAGTTTTGAACAGAAGATAATAACACTCACAGTTCTCCAGAGCTGCATGACTGGAAATGTGGCTCTTGTCAATCTGGTGTTCAGTTGCTACAGAAGAAAATTCAATGTTGCCAACATTCAAGATTGCAGCCAGTATACTGTATATACTTCCAAGTTGCTGAAACACACCATAAAAATGTTAGCATCACCCTTTCCTGGAGTGACTATGGCCGGAGACAGAGTGGGGAAGAATCCCAAGGCTCCAGCATAAGAAGTCATCCAACAGATGATATGTCAGACTAAGAGACCCAAGTAGGCTCAGTCTCATTAGTTATTTTAATATGAGAGGTGAGCATGGTGCCTGTTACCCAGTGAGTGCTGAAAAAAATACTTTGTGAATGCAAATATGTATAAAAAATAGAAGGAGGAGTTCTCCTAGGAGGAAGTAGAAATATCTAATTTTTTAGGCCACAGATAAATCTATCTATGTAAAACTTAACTTCAGAACTTAACATGGTCACTCCAGATGTTCCTTTTTCTTGAGGCCATCTTAAAAGTGTGTTATATATGCAGAGAAAGGAGAGTTAAGAAAGAGAAATCCAAAGATCCTAGCATTAAAATCAAAGGATATGTGTGGTTTCAGTATAGGCATGAGAACTTTGGACTACAGCTTAGAGTTTAGAGTAGTAAATCCCTCTTATTTTAATATTTTATTTTATTAATTTTTTAGTAAAACCCTTTTAAATAAGGTACATGAAAAATACATTCAAAACCACACACATACATATCACTTGGAGGCATTTCACCAAGGAGTATGGTAATTCTACATGTCATTCCAACTACATTCAACATGCGTAAGACACAGGAAAGAGACAAAATCCTTTATTGTTTACTTATGTTGCGGCCTTTATTCTAGCGCAGCTCCTACTCTTATCAGAAATGATTATTCCAATCACTCAACATTCCAAGTCATGATAAAAACTGGATATGAAAAAAAAAACAAATCAACAACAAAAACTGGATATGAAAAAGAATCTTCAGGGATATGTATTCATTCATATGTAACATATATGAATATATATTAAATGAACATATACACATTAAAATAAGTATATTTACTGAATGAATATTAAGATGTATCTGTACCTATCTATATATTCACTTATCTGATGCACATATATTTTATGCCAGGCACTGCTCTAGTCACAGGGAATTCAGGAGAGGCAGGACTAAGATATTTGTTTCCTTAGGGTGTTCAGGCAGCTGAGAAGGCAGACATTAAGAAAAGAAACAAATAGACAAACATGACATTTTCAGTAACAAAATGGGCTGTGCAAGAAATAAAATGTACAGGAGGGAGAGTGACTGGGAAGGGCAGGGAGGGTCTTTTTAGTCAGGGAGGTTAGGGAAGGCTACCCTCTGGGAGGCAGAGGTCTGGATCACAAGGAGATCAGCCAGGAAAAGAATGAGAATCAGACTATTTCAGGCAGAGGACCAGCAAGGGCGAGGACCTGCCTTGAGGGAAGAAAGTCAGAGCGAGGCTGGAGGACATTGAGTAAGGGGCAGGGATGGTGTGATAGGAGCCAGGGAGGTGAGCATGGGCAAGATCCGCCAGGCCTCCTGGGCCTCCATAAAGAGTTTGGGTTTCATTTGATTTGTCATGGGAAGCCACTAGAAATTTCAAAGTTGGTAGTTGTGATATTTTAAACTGATGAGTCTGCCTACAATGTGGAAATGAACCGATTGGGGACAGATGGAAAAGTAGAATCACAGGAAGCTATTGTGGGATTCTAGTGAGAGATGGTGGCTTGGATTAGGACAGTAGGCAGTAGAGATGGAAAGTGGTAGACTGATTGGGGTACATCTTGGAAGCAAAACAATAAATATGCTGATGGGGTGGATGTGAATCATTTTTCTATGAAAATTCTCCTGGTGAGGAATGTCCATTTGTAATATGTATAACTCGAAAGGAGCAACCAGCATGAGCTTTAATGGCACATGGAGAAATAAAAACAGCATCTGACATCCTGCAGATTTTTCTTGAGGAAGCTACAGGCCTTATGGATAGTCTACACCAGGAATACCCCATAAATAGATTGTTGAAAACTATGTTCCTTCAAAACTTTGTGTGTTTGTCAATCACAGACTGGAAAGTTCAGATATGTAAGTTCTAAAGTCATACTTTAGCAGGATTTAGAGATGCATTATAGAGAATAACAGGCTGAATCCATCAACATTTAATTCTTATTCAATTGTTTAGAATGACTGTATAATTTTTCTAGACTGGGGCTCTCCTTGATATCCTAGAATCACAATGCTCTTTTGGATTAAAGTTGGAGGCTCAGAAGACAGCAGCAAATGAGGGCCCTGGCTCAGTTTGGCTTGGGAGCTAGGCTGATGGGGCTCAAAGGGGCCTGACCTCAGGTACAGCTATGACCTTGACCAAGCACTTGGGTTATTCATGCTACAAAGACTAATCATCTCAAATGCTGGTTACCCCAGGGAGTGTAAAACAATTTTTGTTTGATGGTTAACAATAATGAGTTCAAGGACATTTTTTCATTTTATGTATAAAACTACCAAGGCATAAAGCAATCTACCAAGTTTCCATAATTGAATGAACTGAGATTTGAATCCTGATTGCCAGCCCACTGAATGTGCTATATCTTCCCAGGAAGGAGAGTTGATGAGTGACTTGCAGGAAAAGTGTACTCCAAGTGCTCTTCAGAGTCTGGAAAACATTCACAATTCCCTCTATATACTCCACCTCTTGCTATAGAGCTTTGTCTGTACTTGAGGAGGTTGGATTGCTGCTACTTTTGCAGTATCTTCAAGGACAAACACAGTTGTGGTTTGTTGGAGAGTCAGACCTTCATTGTTCTGATGTATCAGCCTCCAATCTACTCTACAGCTGCTCTGGACATTTCTGCTTTGCTTCTGTTCTTGTACACTAGGCTGATCTGCTAGGTGGACAGCAACTCAAAACTACATGTGTAGGGTGAGGTCACTTTTCTCTACACTGAGTTAATCTGCCTAAGGCAAAGCAATTCTGTTAGAAGTACTCTTCCTCTCCTAGAAGTTTATTGTACTACACCTCTTACTCAATCATCCACCCATCCATCCATTCATTCATTCAACCATCATCTGTTGACTATTAAGCACTATGTGAGATATTAGGTAAATATCAATAAATAATAATTTCTGCTCTCAAGCAATTTACATACTCATAAAACCAAAGGATATGGATCATTTCCTATACTGAATTTCTATATGGATCATTTCTATATATTTCTACTTCCTGTATTTTATTTTATTTTTTAAAAATTCAAGTTACTCAACTTAAATTTTTAAAAGATTTTATTTATTTATTCATGAGAGACACAGAGAAAGAGGCAGAGACATAGACAGAGGGAGAAGCAGGTTCCTCTCAGGGAGACTGATGTGGGACTCAATCCCCAGATGGGATCACACCCTGAGCTGAAGGCAGACGCTCAACCGCTGAGCCACCCAGGTGTCGCTCTACTTCCTCTTTTTTTTTTTAATTTTTATTTATTTATGATAGTCAGAGAGAGAAAGAGAGGCAGAGACACAGGCAGAGGGAGAAGCAGGCTCCATGCACCGGGAGCCTGATGTAGGATTCGATCCTGGGTCTCCAGGATCGCGCCCTGGGCCAAAGGCAGGCGCCAAACCGCTGCACCACCCAGGGATCCCTCTACTTCCTCTTTTTATTATAGTTTTTTTTTTTTTTTAAGTAACAAGCTCTATTTGTAGAGCAGCTTTAGGTTCACAACACAACTGAGTGGCTAGTGCAGAGTTCCTATGTCGCTCCTGTCCTCCCCACTCCACACACACAGCTTCCCCCACGATCAACATCCTGCATTAGAGTGATACATATGTTATAATCAATGAACCTACACTGACACAGCATTATTACCCAAAGTCCATCATTTATATCAGAGTTCACTCTTGGTGGTGTACATTCTCGGGATTTTTACAAATGTATAATGACACATACCTACCATCATAGTATCATACAGAGTATTTCCATTGGCCTAAAAATCCTTTGTGCTCTGCCTAGTTATCTCTCTTTCTCACAACCTCTAACCACCACTGGTCTTTTACTATTTCCATAGTTTTGCCTTTTCAGAATGTCATATAGTTGGAATCCTACACTATATGGCCCTTTCAGATTGGCTTCTTTCATCAGTAAAGTGCATTTAAGGTTCCACCATGTCTTTTCATGGCTTGATAACTTATTTCTTTTTAGCGCTGAATAATATCCTCTTGCTGGGATATACCACAGTTTATTTATCCACTTGCCCACTGAACTTGACATCTCAGTTACTTCAAGTTTGGCAATTATGAATAAGGCTTCTGCAAACATTCGTGCACAGGTTTTTGTGTGGACATAAGTTTTCAATTGCTTTAGGTACATACCAAGAACCCTGATTGCTGGATCACATAGTAAGAATATGAGAACTCTTCCCATGGAGAATGTCACATGAAGAAGAACTTTTTTAAAAAAAAGACTTCTATTTTTTTAAGGTTTTATTTATTTATTCATGATAGACATAGAGAGAGAGAGAGAGAGAGGCAGAGACACAGGCAGAGGGAGAAGCATGCTCCATGCCGGGAGCCCGACATAGGACTTGATCTCTGGACTCCAGGATCACACCCTGGGCCAAAGGCAGGCGCTAAACCGCTGAGCCACTCAGGGATCCCAAGATTTCTATTTTTAAGTAATCTCTACACCCAACATAGTGCTCAAACTCACAACCCCAACAGCAAGAGTCACAAGCTTTACCAACTGAGCCAACCAGGTGCCCCCTGCCACGTGAAAAAGATGCCCTCAAGGTGAGGCATGTGTAATCCAAGGATCACTAAGGATTGCCAGGGAATCATTAGAAAGTAGGGAAGAGGCATGGAGCAGATTCTCCCTCACAGCCCTCAGAAAAAAAACCAAACTTGTCACAGACTTCTAATCTATAACTGTGAGGAAATACATTTCTGTTGTTTAAATCATCACTCGATGGTGCTTTGTTATGGCAGCCCCAGCAAAGAAATATAGTATCAATGCTTTTCAATTAAATTTATGAATAAGATGTATGATCTTGGGATAATCCGTGTGTTTATTCTTAACTATCTAAAATCTTTAGATAATATTAGAGACATTGTTAAACAATCTGACAATGACTTTTGTGACTTGAATTTAAGCACTTATTTGGTAATACACTTATAATTTTAATTTGAAAAGCCTAACATAATTTGCTTGCAAATTGTATTCACATAAATAAGATAACATGATCTACTACATTAATAATTTTGAATGATCATATTTTCAGGGCTAATAAGCTTAGGTGCTTAAGATTCAGTTAAAGGACTAGAAAGTTTAGAAAGTCCTTATTGGTCCTTGTAAGATTGCTATGTCAGCCATTTAAAATATCTGGAAAATTGAGATGTACTAAATTTTTACATAGTTTCAGGCACTTAAAATACATAATTAATTATGTCTATTTCAGACAACTTAAGGTTATATTTATGAGTTAAGTGAGTGGAGTTGACCCAAAGTTGTTTCTATTCTTGTACAAAGATTGTTACATGCACAAATTGAAATAAAAGATGTAACAAGAGAATGAGAAGACAAGCCATAGAGTGGAAGAGAATATTTGTGAAAGGCACATCTGATAAAAGACAATTATCCAAAACAAAGATTTTTTTAAAACTCAACAGTAAAAAAACCAACCCAATTAAATTAACCAAACCAATAAAAAAAAAAAAAGACCTTAATAGACACCTTACCAAAAAAGATAGAGAGATGGCAAACAAGCCTATGAAAAATGTTTTATACCATGTGTCATCCAGGAAATGCAAATTAAAACCATAAGGGGGTACCATGGCATACCTCTTAGATTGGCCAAAATCCCTAACACTGATATCACCAAATACTGACCAGGATGCAGAGCAACAAGAAGTCTCCTTCACTGCTGGTGTGAATGCAAACGATTACAGCCACCTTGGTAGACAGTTTGATGGTTTCCTACAAAACTAAACATACTCTTACCATATAATCGAGCAACTGAGATCCACAGCATTTACCCAAAGGAATTGAAAACTTGCATTTTCACCAAGAGTGAATCCTAATGTCAATTATGGACTTTGGATCATAATGAGAGGTCGGTGTAGGTTCCCAAGAATTCCATGTTTTCACACCTTAGCTCCATTTCATGTTTCTCTTTTCCCCACTCTTATAATCTCTTCTTAGAACCTTGTAGTGACCAACCACTAGATTTCATGTTTCTAGAACATTCTCTGCTTGTTATCATGGAATTGATTATATTTTCTTGAAATTATGCTTAATGTATGTGTCTTCTGTCAGATTATAAACTCACTGAGAATAGAGATTATGCTTCATTCACGGCACTCAATTAATGCTGGTCAAGCTGTTTTCTTTTGGGTTGATTAAGTAACAGCAAACTTTTCCTTACCCCATTCAAGAGAGTGGTGAGAAAAAGGAAAATTCCTGGACCTCTAAGTAGGTGCCAATCACCACGGAGAGTGACAAAGTGACAGCGGCCCAGGGTGAGGGGGGTGGCACTACTCAGTCTAGTCCTGAGAGAGCCTAAATGCTGATGCTGCCATTGAGAAAGGGCAGAGAAGGCAGGATAGGGAGGATCACCGGAGCGGGTCCCCACAGGCCAGGATACTATCAGAGCCCACATTACCAGCCAGATAGGAACTGATGGGAGGAAAGGAGAAGCTCTGCCGTTAGCATTTGCTGTTGTTCATATATAAGGGATCTTAATATGTTCTCTGTATGTAGGTTGAATTTTGCACATACTTAAAGCCATAAAATGACATGACCAATCTGCAAAGATTAGAATAAAATTAAAGAGCTCTCAATTGTAGTTATCAAATCACAGATAATGACACTTACTGTACTGATAATGAAACTGTATCAGAGAGATTCAGTTATTGGTCTAAGGATACAGTGATAGAGACAAGCCATGCCAAGGACTTTAACTCACAGGTCCTGACTCCCTACTACAGAATTATTGTTATTTTAATTGACAACGTTCCTGGGTCCTGTCATTTATTTAATTCAGGTCATCAATGTTGACTAAGTTATGATATTCTAGAGTTATAACTTATTTTATGCATTTTGAATGAAGACAAGTAGGTATCCACTTATTTTTTTTAAATCCTTATCAGATGACTAAAAAGGACTGATATGCCTCTCTCATCCCAGCCAAAACCAAGTTTTTAAGATGAAGCATTTCACAGAAATTCACTTAAATATTAAAAAATTTCTTTCATACATACTATTTTTCATAATAAAAGTGATAACTCATAGTCCAAAGAAAACGTATTAGATTGTTATTTTAGACATAAGAAATGGAAGCAAAATTAAAGTAGACAAAGGTATTTTCATCTTAGACTTAAGACATATGACTGTGCAAAGAAAAACAAATAAAAATTCCTGTCATGACATAGTAAATAGTGTCTCTAAAATAAGTTGAATCATAAAACTAGTATTCATTTATTTTAAAACTGGCAGGAAAATGGCTTAGGAAAGTCATATGTTTTAAAAACTTTCAGAGTTTTCCAGTTTGGGTGATTTTTTAGAGAATATGTGATTTTGTTTTGCCTGCCATTCCTTTGGATTATGCTGACTCAACCAGTACACAAGTGAACTGAGCCCCTAGGGATCTTTAAAGGAACACATAGACCAGGTGCTATCAACATCAGAGAATGATAAGGAGAGAGAGAAAGAAAGAGGGAGAAAGAGATACTCATCTTGAAGAATCACTGCAAGTATGCTGCAGTGAAGTGTGAAGGCTTCAAGCTGTGCTTGGGGAATGTGAGAATCATACTACTCAACTTGATATTAAAAGCTGCCTAATTCCAAAATGGAACTGAAGCAGCCATTGACATAGGACATACCAACAAAGCCAGTGGGATTTAAAAAAAAATCAGGATTTGGATAAAAAGGAAGTAAATATCTACTCAGTTTAATTCTACTGTCTCCAAACCTGAACGGTCTGCCCTGCTAGGTCTCAGAGTCTCTGCTCTTGGATGGGAGACACCACATCTTAGGAGAGCCGCCCTGTACTTGATTAAGAGTCTTCATAAGATATTTAGCAGTGATTGTGCTTCACTCCAGAAACAGATTTTTTGTTCCTTTATTCTAAGCTGTGTGTTTAGATGTTTGCATGTTCAGCAAACACTGAGTATGTTTAAGTTTGGAATATTATGTTTTAGAGAAGTGAATTATAATTGTCAGTGGATGTTAACTGTACTGGTTTCATTTTAATGTTACTAAATATCGGTCTCCCAAGCAAGAGAAAGGAGCTGAGCCAAATATATGTAAAACTCTGCCTCTAATGAGTGGGGCTTAGAAGTAAACAAACCAATTAAAAATAATTCTCTGCTTCTAAGATAGCAACCTATGGGGGAGGGAATTGCTAAAAAGATCAGCTCTTCTTATGATGACAAAAGTGGGGAAAAGAATACAAAGAGATCCAGCCCTGGTCAGAAGCAGGAATTGCCTGCCTGGTGTAAGACATGCTTCCAGTTTGGAAAATGCCCTGAGATGCAGTTAACCTCTGATGTGTCCCCCTAACTGGTCAACCAACAGGGCCAGACCACAGTCCAAAGAAGCATCTATCACTAGCAACATTCATCTTATAACCAAGGACTGGAGAAAAAGGTAGGGGGCTCCTTTTTTCATTACTCACTGCACCCACAAATAAATTGGCTTCTGCTTTAAGAGCCAGGATACCTGCAGGGCTTAAGTCTATTTGTCTCCACAGGTATAAGCAGTGGGTAAAGGCTGGGTTAGGGAGGAGGAGTGAAAGGGGGAAGAACCAGATTTGAATGTCAGTTTTGCCAGTGAGGAAGGTGGGCCCAGGGAGGGACTAGGGTCAGGGTAGAGTTAGGGCTAAACTAATTGGTACCATGTCAGCCAGTAGAGCTGCAAACATCTTATTTTTTTACTCATGATGCAGCCAATCTAGGATTATACAATGTTGAAACACTTAGGGGAGGACAAGATCTTGGTCCTATAAGCCAGAGAGCAAAAGACCCAAGTGACCACCTGTGATGCTTGGGACATCAGAAGTAGAGCATAAGAAGGAGACCTGGAACATGGCTGAAACTAATGCCTCCCGAGTCAGGGACCTCCTCACTCAGAGCTGAACTGACGACAAACACATTTACCTACAACAATAAACTATTTTATTAGGAATGTGTTAGGGTTATCTGTGACTCTGGATATGACAGTTTATTCATTGTTCCCAGAAGGTAGTCAGGTTAGGTTAACAGTTTTCAGCATGACACGATGCCACATCCAGACCTCAGAGCACATACAAGGGTGTACACCAGTCTACTTTTTATGTGAGATGAACACGGTAAACTCTATTCACTTAAGAATCCCTCCATGGTCAAACTCCTATGCCATCCTCATTGTCTCTCTTCCTGCTCTCCATCAAAGGTTGCTATTGGTCAAGCCAATTCTCCCATCCTCATATACCCATCCAGTCATCATGCAACTTTTGTTGTGGTTGTCTTCTCTTTTGTGAGGGCGGGACAGGGAAATGAGATTCATACACTGGCCACTATAAGAAACAGGCATCTTGTCTCCCAGGAGAAAGCTCTTCACAATAACATAGCTAAGAGCAGAGTAAAAGCTTCCTCCAAAACCTTCAGGAATCTTATCAAACAATGGATTCTGTGTCCCATTTATAGCCTAAAAGCTATCTAATGCACTGACAGAGAGAAGGTCTGTCACATTAGAAAAAATTAACTCTAAAAGTTTAAGTGTTTCCTGATGGACAAAGATTATCTTGGTTTTATCCAAACCTACCATGAGGGCCTAAAGGTAGGGCCCTAATTTTAAGTCAAAAGAAAAGCTATTTATCTCTACTTCTTTTCCAGCCTCACTCAATTGGCAGAGATCCAACTTCACTCCTTAGATTCCAGGTCTTGAGAATATCCTCCCCACTGGCTTGCAGCAAGATACCCAATGTGCAGCCAAAAGCTTTTAAAGAGAAAGCAAGAGTATATTACTTAGTGGTAACATCTTATAGCTCCATATTTGGAGAAAATGCACTTGGCAGCAAACTTTATGTCAAGAACATGCACATCTTTAGAAATACTATTTTCTGGAAAGCAAATGGACCAATTGACTAAATTATTGTTGACTGCCTTCCCTTTAGAAGGGGATAGCTCTGCCTTAAAATGATGAGTTCAACAACTTCACTGCACATAGTTTGAATGACTTTTGTATGTCACTTCTATCAGCACCTCTACATTTTATATCCTGCTGATAAAATTTTCCAAATTTCTGAAGATTATTTTACAAATTTCTGAAGATTATTTTCCAAAGTTATGGGTATTATTTTTAGCTCAAGCTCTTAGTAGGGATCTGATAACCCAAGGAATATCAGTAAACTTCTTAAACAGACACATTAATTTTTAACGTATTAGGAGTGTCATTTATAAAAATGAAATTAAAACTCAACAAACTGCACATTACCTTCCTGAAAGAGTTCATCTAAAACCCTGATTCACATTCAGAGTGAAGTGATAGCTTTTACCCCAGTATCAATTTAACACACTAAATAGTAAACTGTTAAGAGCAGAGACCTAAAGCTTCTTGAAAAGCCTTTAGGAGTCCCTTTGTTACAAAAACTAAAAATATACAATCCACTGCATGAAAGAAATCTTTATGACTTAAGCCCTAGATGTCTTCATTATTAAATAGGTATGAAGAGGGGATTCCTGGGTGCTCAGTGGTTTAGCGCCTGCCTTTGGCCCAGGGCGTGATCCTGGAGTCCGGGGATCGAGTCCCACATTGGGCTCCCTGCATGGAGCCTGCTTCTCCCTCTACCTGTGTCTCTGCTTATCTCTCTCTCTGAATCTCTCATGAATAAAGAAATAAAAATCTTTTTAAAAAGTATGAAGAACCAACTATTCTCCTTTAGAAAAAGTCCAACAAAAGACTCTAAGTGACTAAATTATTAAAATATAAAAATAACATGGAAATCAATAATATAGACAGTGAAAAAAGTTACAGGATGGGTAACTATATCCAATAGCTGCTCTTTTATTTTTGTTTTTAAGACTGAAAAATTCTTGTAAGCCCAATTAGAGATTAGGACAGTAAGGCCAAATATATATGTATTTACGTGAAAGATAACACAACCAGAATAGATTAAAAGCATAAGAAAAAAGCATCGGTCATATCTTTGGTATCAGATATGATGATGATTTCTTAGGAAAGAACAGACAGCTACCCCCCCAAAAGATTTAAGTAGGTAATTATCATAGAAGAATCAGGTGATTTTAAAAAGGCCCAGGATCAGAGGCACACACAGCTCAGTTTTATTTAATCTTAACTCAAAGTTTTTTTAATAAATTTATTTTTTATTGGAGTTCAATTTGCCAGCATACAGAATAACACCCAGTGCTCATCCCATCAAGTGCCCACCTCAGTGCCTGCCACCCAGTCACCTCCACCCCCTGCCAACCTCCCCTTCCACCACCCCTAGTTCATTTCCCAGAGTTAGGAGTCTCTCATGTTCTGTCTCCCTTTCTGATATTTCCCATTTATTTTTTCTCCTTTCCCCTTTATTTTCTTTCACTATTTTTTTCTTTTTTAAAATTCCCCTAGCTATTCGGGGTCTTTTCTGATTCCACACAAATCTTAAAATAATTTGTTCTAACTCTCTGAAGAAAGTCCATGGTATTTTGATAGGGATTGCATTAAATGTGTAAATTGCCCTGGGTAACATTGACATTTTCACAATATTAATTCTGCCAATCCATGAGCATGGAATATTTTTCCATCTCTTTGTGTCTTCCTCAATTTCTTTCAGAAGTGTTCTATAGCTTTTAGGGTATAGATCCTTTACCTCTTTGGTTAGGTTTATTCCTAGGTATCTTATGCTTTTGGGTGCAATTGTAAATGGGATTGAATCCTTAATTTCTCTTTCTTCAGTCTCACTGTTAGTGTATAGAAATGCCACTGACTTCTGGGCATTGATTTTGTATCCTGCCACACTGCTGAATTGCTGTATGAGTTCTAGCAATCTTGGGGTGGAGGCTTTTAGGTTTTCTATGTACAGTATCATGTCATCTGCGAAGAGGGAGAGTTTGACTTCTTCTTTGCCAATTCGAATGCCTTTAATGTCTTTTTGTTGTCTGATTGCTGAGGCTAGGACTTCCAGTACTATGCTGAATAGCAGTGGTGAGAGTGGACATCCCTGTCTTGTTCCCGATCTTAGGGGAAAGGCTCCCAGTGCTTCCCCATTGAGAATGATATTTGCTGTGGGCTTTCTGTAGATGGCTTTTAAGATGTTGAGGAATGTTCCCTCTATCCCTACACTCTGAAGAGTTGTGATCAGGAATGGATGCTGTATTTTGTCAAATGCTTTCTCTGCATCTGTTGAGAGGATCATATAGTTCTTGTTTTTTCTCTTGCTGATATTATGAATCACATTATTGTTTTACGAGTGTTGAACCAGCCTTGCATCCTGGGAAAAAATTATACTTGGTCATGGTGAATAATCTTCTTGATTGTTTTACAAGTGTTGAACCAGCCTTGCATCCCAGGGATAAATCCTACATGGTAATGGTGAATAGTCTTCTTAATGTACTGTTGTATCCTATTGACTAGTATCTTGTTGAGAATTTTTGCATCCATGTTCATCAGGGATATTGGTCTCTAATTCTCCTTTATGGTGGGGTCTTTGTCTGGTTTTGGAATTAAGGTGATGCTGGCCTCATAGAACGAGTTTGGAAGTACTCCATTTCTTTGTATCTTTCCAAACAGCTTTAGTAGAATAGGTATGGTTTCTTCTTTAAACGTTTGGTAGAATTCTCCAGGGAAGCCATCTGGCCCTGGACTTTTGTGTCTTGGGAGGTTTTTGATGACTGCTTCAATTTCCTCCCTGGTTATTGGCCTGTTCAGATTCTCTATTTCTCCAGTTTTAGTTTTGGTAGTTTGTGGCTTTCCAGGAATGCGTCCATTTCTTCTAGATTGCCTAATTTATTGGCATAGAGCTGTTCATAATATGTTTATAAAATCGTTTGTATTTCCTTGGTGTTGGTAGTGATCTCTCCTTTCTCATTCATGGTTTTATTAATTTGAGTCTTCTCTCTCTTCTTTTTAATAAGGCTGGCTAATGGTTTATCTATCTTGTTAATTCTTTCAAAGAACCAACTCCTGGTTTTGTTGATCTGTTCCACAGATCTTGTGGTCTCGATTTCATTGAGTTCTGCTCGAATCTTTATTAACTCTCTTCTTCTGCTGGGTGTAGGATCTATTTGCTGTTTTTCTCTAGATCCTTTACGTGTAAGGTTAGCTTTTGTATTTGAGTTCTTTCCAGTTTTTGGATGGATGCTTGTATTGCGACGTATTTCCCCCTCAGGACTGCTTTTGCTGTATCCCAAAGGTTTTGAATGGTTGTATCTTCATTCTCATTAGTTTCCATGAATCTTTTTAATTCTTAATTTCCTGGCTGACCCTTTCATCTTTTAGCAGGATGGTCCTTAACATCCACATGTTTGAAGTCTTTCCAAACTTCTTGTTGTGATTTAGTTCTAATTTCAAGGCATTATGGTCTGAGAATATGCAGGGGATGATCCCAATCTTTTGGTATCGGTTAAGACCTGATTTGTGACCCAGTATGTGGTCTATTCTGGAGAAAGTTCCATGTGCACTTGAGAAGAATGTGTATTCAGTTGAGTTTGGATGTAAAGTTCTGTAGATATCTGTGAAATCCATCTAGTCCAGTGTATCATTTAAAGCTCTTGTTTCTTTGGATATGTTGTGCTTAGAAGACCTATCGAGTGTAGAAAGTGCTAGATTGAAGTCAGCAAGTATAAGTGTATTATTATCTAAGCATGTCTTAATTTTGGTTATTAATTGATTGATATATTTGGCAGCTCCCACATTCGGGGCATATATATTGATGATTAAGTCCTCTTGTTGGATAGATCCTTTAAGTATGATATAGTGTCCCTCTTCATCTCTCACTACAGTCTTCGGGGTAAATTTTAGTTTAGCTGATATAAGGATGGCTACCCCTGCTTTCTTTTGAGGACCATTTGAACGTTAAATGGTTCTCCAACCTTTTATTTTCAGGCTGTAGGTGTCCTTATGTCTAAAATGAATCTCTTGTTGACAGCAAATAGATGGGTCCTGCTTTTTTATCCAGTCTGACAGCCTGCGCCTTTTGATGGGGTCATTAAGCCCATTCACGTTCAGAGTTACTATTGACAGATATGAGTTTAGTGTCATCATGATACCTATTCAGTCCCTGTTTTTGTGCATTGTTCCACTGGACTTCTTCTTAAAGGGGAGAAATTTTAAGAGTCCTCCTTAAAATTTCTTGCAGAGCTGGTTTGGAGGTCACATATTCTTTCAGGTCCTGACTGTGTTGGAAGCTCTTTATCTCTCCTTTTATTCTGAATGAGAGCCTTGCTGGATAAAGTATTCTTGGCTGAATATTCTTCTCATTTAGGACCCTGAATATGTCCTGCCAGCCCCTTCTGGCTTGCCAGGTCTCTGTGTAGAGGTCTGCTGTTAATCTGATATTTCTCCCCATAAAAGTCAGGGATTTCTTGTCTCTTGCTGCTTTAAGGATCTTCTCTTTATATTTGGAATTTGCAAGCTTCACCTTTAAATATCGAGGTGTTGAATGGTTTTTATTGATTTTAGGGGGGGATCTCTCTATTTCCTGGATCTGAATGCCTGTTTCCCCTCCCAGATTAGGAAAGTTTTCAGCTATGATTTGTTCAAATATGTATTTGAACCTCTATATTCTGGACCTCTGTCACTTTCAGCGCCCTCGGGAACCCCAATTAAACATAGATTTTTCTTTCTCAGGCTGTCACTTATTTCCCTTAATCTATCCTCATGATCTTTTAATTGTTTTTCTCTTTTTTCCTCAGTTTCCCTCTTTGCCATCAACTTGTCTTCTATGTGACTCACTCATTCTTCCACCTTGTTAACCCTCATCGTTAGGATCTCTAGTTTGGATTGCATCTCATTTAATTGATTTTGTTTTCATTTAATTGATTTTTAATTTCTGCCTGATTAGCTCTAAATTCTGCCGTCATGAAGTCTCTTGAGTCCTTTATGCTTTTTTCTAGAGCCATCAGTAGCTTTATAATAGTGTTCTGAATTGGCTTTCTGACATTGAATTGTAATCCAAATTTTGTCACTCTGTGGGAGAGAGGACTGTTTCTGATTCTTTCTTTTGAGGTGAGGTTTTCCTTCTAGTCACTTTGCTCAGTGCAGAGTGGCAAAAAACAAGTTGTATTTGGAAAAGGAGAAAAAGAGAGAAGAGAAAGAAGAAAAGAAAAAAAAAAGAAAAAGAAATAAAGGGGAGGGAGCAAACAGAAATCAAAAAAAAAAAAAACAAAAACAAAGGGGAGTATCCTCTGATTCTGTATACTGTAAATCCCTCGACTTCCCCTGGAACTTTCCAGTGTTGCTTGGTCAATAATTTGTTTTTCCCCTGTCTGTCTAGCTGGTATTCTGGGGAAGGGGCCTGCTGTGCTGATTTTTAGGTGTTAGCACTTGGGGGGAGCTGCTCAGCCCCTGCCTGGTGCAGGGCTCAGTGAGTCATGTTTATCCTGTTTATCCAGTGAGGCCACTGTGAGGCTCAGTGGGGGTTGTTTACCCTGTGAGGCTGCAGGAGGAACAACCACAGTGGCGGCAGCCAGCTCTGGAGCCCTGGAGTCAGCTCCCTCAGTAACTACAGAGCTCTGGGTCTGCAGGGGCCTTGATGCTCCGGGGGCGGGGCCTCTGATCTGCTCAGCTCCGGGCAGGTGTGTCCTTGCTCTCCTGGGCCCTCCTGGCCTCTGCCTGTCCCGGGGGGAGGTCAGATCCTGGGCTGTGTCCCCGGTGCCCTGTGCTCCCGGGCCTGCACTGGATTCGCGCTCCCAGCCTGGCAGTCCCCTCTCTGTAGAGCCGCAGCCTGAGCCCCTCTGAGCTGCTCCAGGGTCCAGCCGCTCGGGCTGCAGCCCTTTAGGGAGCTCGGCTGTGGGGTGTGGTTCACTCTCCCCAGGGCGCAGGTGCTCTGTTAGTGTTCCTGGGAGCCTGACGGCATCCCCGCCCCTCTTGGGATCCTGCTCTAACTCCCCCTTGGATGCCTTTTGTTTCTTTATTTCTTTTTTCCCCATCTTCCTACCTTGATAGAAGTGTGAACTCTTCTCACTGTAGCATTCTAGTTGTTCTCTCTTTAAATCTCAGGCTGAATTCGTATATTTTCAGGATGATTTGAAGGTTATCTAGGTAACTTGGTGGGGACAGGTGACTTGGGGACCCTACTCTTCCGCCATCTTGCCCCACCCCTCTCTTAACTCAAAAAAATTTTTTTTTATGATAGTCACACACAGAGAGAGAGAGAGAGAGAGAGAGGCAGAGACACAGGCAGAGGGAGAAGCAGGCTCCATGCACCGGAAGCCCGACATGGGACTTGATCCCGGGTCTCCAGGATCGCGCCCTGGGCCAAAGGCAGGCGCTAAACCACTGCACCACCCAGGGATCCCCTTAACTCAAATTTTTAAAGACCACTGTTGCCCAATCTTCTCAGATGATAGGAATAAGTTGGGGTGCTTATAAAAGTTCCCAGATGAATATGTCTCTTCCTTGGATATTCTTAGGTCCTACACTTGGATAGGACCCAAGTATCTGTTTCCAGGTGTCTTATGTCTACAGAGAGACTGAGAACTAATTTTAACTCTGATTTAAACTTTTTAAAAAAGATTTATTTTTGAGAGAGAGCATGTGCACAAGTGTGCCTGCATGAGTAGGGGAGGAACAGAGGAGCAGAAGAGGAAGAGAATCTCAGACTCAGTGGTACTGAGTGGGGAGCTGGATGCAAGACTGGATCTCAGGACTCTGAGATCATGACCTGAGATGAAACCAAGAGTCACTGACTGAGCCACCCAAGCACCCCTCTGATTTAAACATTTCTAGGCAAAGAAAAAAGATTAAAAAGTTCACTGATAAGCCTTTAATATACAAATCTGATCAAGATATAAAAGAAAACTAAAACAATAGATAAATTCCATTGTTATATATATAGATGCAAAAATTCTAAATAAAACACCAAGACATGAAATCCAGAAATCTGCCAAAAGAGAAGTACTATTTGATTACATTAGATTTATTCCAGAAATGTAAGGACACTTATATATTAAAGAAGTCTATCAACATAATAAGTGATATCAACAAGCTGCTACAGAAAAATATGACTATGTCAATTGATGATAAAAAGACATTTGATAAAATTCTCCAGGATTCCTAATAACTGCCCTATGCAAAGCAATAATAAAAGGAAATTATTGTGATAAATGCTCTTTATCAGAAATAAGAGCAAAACACTAAAACCATTTTATTTAAAATCAGAAAGGAGAGAAGGAGGCAAGTTATAATCATTAGTAAATAATACTGACTTACACTCTAAGTCCTAGATGCTCTAAGTACACAAAAGAATAAAATATATAACAGGAAAGAAGTATAAAACTATTCTTTTTGCTGATGACACGATTATATATTTACAAAAGTCTACTAGCAGAAAAAATATTTAGAATGGCACCAAAAACCATGACCTGGTTAGAAAAAAACCTAAAAATAAAGCTTAAGTTCCAGATAAATAAGACTATAAATTGTTAGAAACCAAAACAACATCTAAACAAATGGAAAAGCATGTCATGATCTGGAATGAGAAGACATAAATAACATCATAAAAATGACAATGCCCCAAAAGTTAATATATAAATTTAATATAATTCTCCTTAAATTTCAGCTGGGGGTTTGAGAATCAAATAGGTTGATCTTAAAGTTTATATGGAAAAACAAATGCCAGACAATAACTAAGGCAGGTATTGAAAAGAAGAAACTGAAACATGCCTTTCTTGGTAGAGATGCCTTTCTAAAAATATAGTATCGAACCACCATAAACAAGTCAACAGAATATTGATAGCAAGACAGAAACATAGACTGGTGGATAAAACAGAGACTCAGAAAGAGATTCCATGCTATATAAGACTTTAATATAAAAGAAGTCAATCCAGTAGGCAAAGGGTATAGTCTTGAAGTGAGGCATGACTGGCTCTCCACAGGGAAGAAAATAAAAATGATGCCCCATTTGGCATTATGTAAAAAATAAATTACAAATGGATTAAATAAATTAATACATTAAATATACTTTTTAAAACTTTAAAAAAAATCTAGGAGACTACATGTATGATTCAGACAAAGGGGAGAATTTTCAAACCAAGACTAGAACCCAGATATTATTAAACTTGTCTGAATATACGAAAATCAAAACCCCATTTTTATATGATAAAAGATATGATAAAAAGTAAGTATGTCACAGGGGTGCCCAGGTGGCTCAGTCAGTTAAGGTCTGACTCTTGGTTTCAGCTCAGGACATGATCCTGATCAGGGTTGTGAGATCGAGCCCTGTGTTGAGCAGTGCAGAGTCTGCTTGTGATTCTCTTTCTCCCTCTCACTTTGCCCCCCTCCCTGCTTGAGTGCACACACTCCCTCATATAAATAAATAAATACATATCTTTAAAAAAAAGTAAGTATGTCATGGACAAGCCATACAACTGAAAATATATTTATAATACAAATGACAAAAAATATGTCTATAATGTTCAATGAGAACTTACAGATTGACATAAAACATAGAAATGGCTCAATACATAAATAAATATGCAATTCATAAAAAAACAAACCCAAGTAGCCAGCAAACAAATGGAAAGATATTCAGATTCACTATTAATCAAGGATATGCAAACTCAAAATGAGGTACTTATACCCATAGATTAACAAATATTTAAAAAACTACAACACATGGCAGAGAGGGTGATGGGGTGGGTACTCACACATTGCTGGGTGGAAATATGAAGTGTTTCATAGTTGTTAGAAGGCAGTGTTGCAATTCATATTCAAATTTAAAATACACACATCCTTTGACCCAGCAATCTTACCACTAGGGATATATTCCATAGAAATCAAAGCACCAGGAAATGAAGGCATATTTTGGCTTTGCTCAGAATGACAAAGATCTGGAAACATTAAGAATTGTATGCCTCCTCAATCTGAATAGCAGAATAAATTATGGTGGTACATACCATGGGATACTATGTTACCTTTAAGAGAAATGATTTAGTGCTAGATGACTAGATGACTTGAAGGGATTTCTGCAGGGTATCGCCAAGTGAGAGAAACCAGGCATAGAAAAGTGTGTGTAATATAATGCCATATTAATAAAACAATGACCATCCCCCCCCCCCCAGAGTCGTGTACATGTACACATGTGTATGTAGTGTCTACAAAGAGCGTTTTATGTGCAGGGAGACAAATAGGAAATAATGGAGTATATATGCTGAGTTGTTAACATCCACTTGCTGGGGAAAGAGAAAGAGCAGATATCGATGGAAGGAGTGAAATGGGAAAGTTTCAAAAGCCTGCACTGGAAAGTGACAAGCTTATCCTCAAATTCACATAGAAATTCCAGAGACCCAAAACAATCTTGCAAAAGAAGAACAAAGTTGGAGGAATCATACTGACCAATTTCAAAACATATTACAAAGCCACAGTAATCAAGACAACATGGTACTAGCATAAACACAGAGAAGTCATTATAATAGAATTGAGAGTTCAGAAATAAATCTCTACATTTATACATTTATGGTCAACCAATTTTCAACAAGGAGGCCAAAACCAATCAATGGGGATGGAAGAGTCTGTAACAAGTGGTTGTGGTACAACTGAATATATATGAGCAAAAGAAGCTACCTCAGACGTAAAAATTAACTCAAAGAGGAACAGCGATCTATATGTAAGAGTGAAAACTATACAACTCTTTGAAGAAAACTAAGGCAAAAATATCTGTGACTTTGGATTAGACAAGAGTTTCTTATCTGACACCAAAATCACAAGAAACAAAAGAAAAAAGAGGTAAATCAGACATCATAAAAATTAAAAATGTGTACAATTCAAAGGACACTGAAGAAAGGAAAAAGAATAAATGGGAGAAGATTTTTGCAAATAATGTATCTGGTAAGGGATTTGTATTTACAACATAAATAATTCTTTCAACTCAATAATAAAACACAACCCCCATTTTTTTAAAAAAGGTAAAGGATGTAAATAGATATTTCTTCAAAAAAGATATATAGATGACCATTAAGTACATATAAAGAAGTTTAGGGTCATAAGTCATTAGGGAAACACAAACCAAAACCACAGTGAGATACATTTACACACTAGGATGGCTCTCATAAAAAAGACAGATGACATTAAGGGATTAAGGGTTGGGGAAGATATGGAGAAATTGGAACCTACATACACTGCTGGTTAAATGAGTGTAAAACAGTGCAGCTGCTTTGGAAAACAGTCTAGGAGTTCCTCAAAAGGTTAAACAGTGTTACCCAATGATCCAGTAGTTCTGCTCCTAGTTATATATCAAGGAGAAATGAACACTTATGTCCACGTAAAAAAAAATTATACATGAATATTCATAGCAGCATTATTCATAATAGCCCCCAAATGGAAACAACCCAAATGTCTACCAACTGATGAATGGATAAATAACATGAGGTATATCCGCAAAATGAAATACTATTCAACAATGAAAAGCACTAAAGTACTGATAGATGCTACAATATGAAAACATTAGTATGTGGAAGGAGAGAAGCCAGCCACAAAGGATGACACATTGCATCACTCTGTTCATGGAACTGTCCAGAATAAAAAGACCTATGGTGATAGAAAGCAGAGATTGGGTAGGGATGAAGAGGAACTCCTACTAATTGCTAGCATGTTTCTTTTGAGGGTGACACCTTAGAGCATGAAGATATTCTAAAATGATTATGGTGATGGATGCACAACTCTGGGAATAAACTAAAAGTCATTAAAATGTACACTTAACATGGCTGACTTGTATGGTATGTAAATGACATCTTAATAAAGTTGTATTAAAAAACTGCACTAAAAAAAGACTGCACTAAGAAAGAATGTCATATGCTCCCATTTATGCATTTATGTAAAATGTTAAATATATGTGGGAGATGCAAATATAAGTGAAAGGATAAGAACAAAACCAAATTCAATTATATGTCAAGACTACTGTTTCTTTTTGTATAAATATTGTAATATTCTAGTAAATATTCTTGTTATTTCATAAGGTTGTTTCAGTAATTAAAAGGATAATTCACATAAAACACTTGGCACAACACCGGGCATAGATTAATCACTCAATAAATGCCAATTCTTACCATTAGTGATGACAAAAAGATACTTCCTAAAGAGGTTCAAATGTCTTTCATACTTACCTCCATTGTAAAACCTATGACTTTGAAACATTGCTCAATTAATTCATATTGGGATTTATAAAAACTATTATTCATCATGTCCTGTACTGTTCTGAGGTGGTCATTTTGTAGGTATCTGAAAAAAATAGGAAAAGATGGGTCAAAATCTAAAGTTCAATCGAAAGTGAAAATATTACTTATAAAAGTACCATCTGCCAGGTTACCTGGGAGGCTTATTTTCAGGCAATCTGTAATGGGCTAGTTTCTTCTTTTCAGCTAATCCAGCATAGATGTAGTAAAAAATATGAAAATTTTTTTCTCCGCTGAAAAAATAAGATATTTTCGTAAGATGATTAGTAAGGATATTTACTAACTGTTAAAATTACCTGGCAATATAATTATCAGAACAACAACTATGAGTGCTACCGTGGGGCTCCAAGAGTACTGGACTTTGGCTTTTTATTGTTGTTATTATTTTCAACAACCACTGTCATTAAATTCCAGACACTGCTCAGCACTTTATATGAATCATTCAATGCACATTTGTGAGTGATGACCAGGCATTGTTCTAGATACTGGAAATGTAGCAGGAGTAAAACAGTCAACAACTCTAAACTCTTGGGTTTTACATGCCAGTGGGAGCAGAGAGAAAAAGAAACATTTTTATGATGATACACCAGATGGTCAGAAGTGCTACATTATCTCATTTACCTGCCACAACACCCTAGTTACTCATAGGATTCCAAGGCTTAGAGGTGGTACCATTCTCCCCTCGGGTCACAGTTGATGGCTAAACCAGTTTTAAACCAGGGCTGTTTAACTCTGAAGCCTAAATCTTTAACCACCTTGTTAACTGCCTTTCAGGGGCTCAGTTTTCTCTCTTGCATGAGAAATCTTTCTCTGTAGCCTATGTATAAACAACATTCCCAGATTCTGCAATAAATCAAATAAGGGAGTAATAGCAACAATGTATGCTTATGCATACATGTAATAAATATACATGTTTATATATGCTGTGTATGCTTATATGTGATCAAATCAACAATAGCAATGATACAAGGGACTGGAGAGTGAAATTAGGGTTATTTTGTTATTATAAGGTGCTGACTATAGTGTTATTTGGAGGTAGATTAGTGGTAAATATGCATTGAAAACTCTAAGGCAACCACTAAGAAAGTGAAAAAAGAAGTATCACTGAAATATGTTAAGAAAGGAGAGAGAGTGGAATTATAGAGAAAGCTTAATTGAAACCACAAAAAGAGTGGGAGACCAAAATAGGAAGAAAGAACATGGGCAACAATTAGAAAACAGTAAAAAATATAGATATTAATCCAACTGTATCAGTAATCAGTTTGAACATCAGTGGTCTAATTGCAACAATTAAAAGACAAAAATTGTCAGAAAGATTTAAAAAACAAGATCTCTACTTATGTTGTCTGCAAGAAACTCACTTTAAATATAGAGACACATATTGATTAAAAATAAATGGATAAGGGATCCCTCGGTGGCTCAGCGGTTTAGCGCCTGCCTTTGGCCCAGGGCGTGATCCTGGAGTCCCGGGATCGAATCCCACATCGGGCTCCTGCATGGAGCCTGCTTCTCCCTCTGCCTGTGTCTCTGCCTCTCTCTGTGTGTGTCTTTCATGAATAAATTTTTAAAAAATGGATAAAGAAAAATATACCATGCTAACACTAATCAAAAGAAAGGAGAAGCCACCTAGGTGGCTCAGTGGTTGAGTGTGTCTGTCTTTGGCTCAGGTGGTAATCCCGAGGTCCTGGGATTGAGTCTTGCATCAGGCTCCCCAAGGGGGAGCCTGCTTCCTCTTCTCCCTATGTCTCTGCCTCTCTCTCTGTGTCTCTCATGAATAAATAAGTAAAATCATAAAAAAAGAAGAAGAAAGCAGGAGCAACTATATTCATTTCATATAGAGCAGACTTCAAGGAAGTTATCAGGGATTAAGAAATGTATTTATATAATGATAAAGGGTTCAAGTCTCCAAGAGACATAATAATCCTTAATTTTTATGAGCATAACAGTAGGAGCATGAAACTATGTGAGGCAAAAACTGACAGAACTGCAAAGAGAAATAGAAGAATCCGCTATTATAGCTGGGAACTTCAACACATGTCTCTCAGAAATGGACAGATCCAGCAGGCAAAAAATCAGTAAGGACACAGTTGAACATAACAATATCAATCAATTGGATATAACTGACACCCTCTAGACTAAATCCTCCCAAAATAGCAGAATTCACATTCTTCTTAAGATCATATGGAACATCCACCAGGAAAGACCACATCTTAGGCCATAAAACACACCTTAACAAATTAAAAATAACTGACATCTAATTTCTGCTCTTAAACACCAATGGAATAAAATTAGAAATCAGTAACAGAAAGATAACTAGAAAATTTCAAAATATGTGAAGTTTGAACAATTCAGTTCTAAGTAACACATGGGTCAAAAGATAAATATTAAAAGAAATTTTAAAATATTTTGAACTAGATGAGAATGAAACCATAACTTACCAAAATTTGTGGGATATAGTGAAAGTAGTGTTTAGAGGGAAATTTATAGCCTTGAATGACTATATTAAAACAAAGATCTAAAACCAATCCAAGTTTTTTTTAGAAAACTAGAAAATGAGCAAATTAAATCCAAAGCAAGCAGAAGAAAAGAGATAATATGAAATAGAGCAGAAATCAATGAAATTAGAAGCCAGAAATCAGTAGAGAAAAATCAACAAAACCAAAAGCATTTAAAAAAAATGATCAATAAGCTTCTAGATAGGCTAAGGAAAAAAAAGAGGACAAAAATTACTAATATAAGAAATAATAGAAGAGATATCATTACAGGCCCATGGAAATTAAAAGGATAATAAAAGAATACTACAAGCAACTCCATCCCAGATGAAATGGACCAATTCTCTGAAAGATCCAATTTGCCAAAACTCATACAAGAAGAAATAGAAGAGGCTCAAAATCTATTAAAGAAATTGAATCAATAATTAATAATCTTCCAAAATAGAAAGCTCCAGTCCCACATGGGTTCACTGTTGAATTATGCCAAATATTTTGTTTAATTCTATTTATTCATGAAAGACACACAGAGAAAGAGAGGCAGAGACACAGGCAGAGGGAGAAGCAGGCTCCATGCAGTGAGCCCGATATGGGACTCGATCCCAGGACTCCAAGATCATGACCTGAGCTGAAGGGTGACACTCAAGCACTGAGCCACCCAGGCGTCCCATGCCAAACTTTCAATGTAGAACTTATACCAATTCTCTACAGTCTCTTTCAGTAGATGCAAAATGAATATTTAACTTGTTTGATGCGGCCAGCATTATCCTAATACCAAATCAAATAAAGATACCGTAAGAAAACTATGGACCAGTAGGTCCCATGAACCTAGATGAAAAAATCCTCAACAATACGTTAGCAAATTGAATCCAGCAATGACTAAACAGAATGAAATACCACGACCAAATGGGATCTACCCCAGGTATATATGGCTGTTTCAACATTCAAAAATCAATCCATGTAATCCACCATACCAATAGGCTAGAAAAGAAAAAAACACATGATCATACCACTAGAAGCAGAAAAAGCATTTGACAAAATCCAACAACCATTCATGACAAAAACTCTCAGTAAAATAGTAATACAGGGGAACTTCCTCAACTTGGTAAAGAATGTCTATAAAAACTACTTAATGGTGAGAAGCAATGTTTTCACACTAAGATCAAGAACAAGGCAAAGATGTCCCCTCTTACCACTTGTTTTCAACAATGTACTGGAAGTCCTAACTCATGCATATAGTTTGAGAGGGGAGAAATAAAACTGTCTTTCTTTACAGATGAGATTATCATCTATATAGAAAAAACTTAAAAAACTGACCAAAAACCTCTTTTTTAAAAATTTTTATTTATTTATTCATACACACACACACACACACACACACACACACACACACACGGGGGGGGGGGGGGCGGGCAAAGAGACAGGCAGAGGTAGAAGCAGGCTCCATACAAGGAGCCTGATGTGGGACTCGATCCCGGGTCTCCATGATCACGCCCTGGGCCGAAGGCGGTGCTAAACTGCTGAGCCACCCAGGCTGCCCCCAAAACCTCTTTGAACTAATAAGCAATTATAGCAAGTCTGCAGGATACAGGTTAACATATACAAGTCAATCCCACTCAAAATCCTAGCAAGTTATTTTGTGGATACTGACATTCAGATTCTAAAGTTTATATGGAGAAGCAAAAGACCCAGAATAGCCAACATAATATTGAAGGAAAAGAAAAAGTTTAAAGGACTGACACTGCCTGATTTCAAGATTTTACATAAAACTATGGTAATCAAGATAGTATAGTATTGATCAAAAAAAAAAAAAGACAAATATATCAAAGAGGGCCAAGAGCATTACAATGAAGCAGACAAATGGACATCCACATGACAAAAAAAAAAAAAAAAGGAATCTAAACACACACCTTTCACAAAAAAAAAAATTCATAGACCTATAAAACTCTTAGAAGATCAACTAAGAAAAACTAGCTGATGGTGGATATGGTGATGACTTTTTAGATGCAAAACCAAAGCCATGGTCTGTGAAAGATAAACTGGACTTCATTCAAATTAAAAACTTCTCTATAAAACATATTTTCAAGAGAATGGGAAGATAAGCCAGACTGGGAGAAAATATTTATAAAAGATACATCTGATAAAGGACTGTGATTCAAAATATATAAAGAACTTTAAAAACTCAACAAGAAAACAACCTAATTAAAAAGTGGACCTCACTGAAGAAGATATACAGATGGCAAATGAGTATATGAAAAGATGCTCCACATCATATTCATTAGGGAAATGCAGATAAAATCACAAGGAAGGGACGCCTTGGTGGCTCAGTGCTTGAGCATCTGCCTTTGGCTCAGGGCATGATCCCGGAGTCCCGGGATCAAGTCCCGTATCAGGCTCCCTAGATGGAAACTGCCTCTCCCTCTGCCTATGTCTCTGCCTCTCTTTCTGTGTGTCTCTCATGAATAAATAAATAAAACCTTTTTTAAAATTTAAAAAAAATAAAAATCACAAGGAAATATCACTCTATATCTATTTACCCAAAGGAGTTGAAAACAGGTTCACACAAAAACCTGTGCAGGATATTTGTAGAAGTTTTATTCTTAATTGCTAAAACTTGAAGCAATCGAGAAGTTCTTAGCAGGTAAATGAATAAATAAACTGTGGTACATCCAGACAATGGAATATTAATTCGGCGCTAAAAAAGTAATGACCTATCAGGACATGAAAAGACATGGAGAAATTTTAAGCATATGCCACTAGGTGAAAGAAGTCAATCTGCAAAAAGCAAAGCTACGGAGACAGTAAGATAGATGATCAGTGGTTGCCGGAAGTTGGGGGAAGTAAGGATGACTATGCAGAGCAGAAAAGACTTTTTAGGCAGTAAAAGTACTCATATACAATACTCCTATAGTAGATACTTGCCATGCATTTGTCCAAAGTCAAAGAAAGTACACCACCAGGAGTGACTCTTATTGTAAACTCCACCGTTTGGGTCATTACAATGTGTCAGTGTAGTTTCAAATGTAGCACTCTAGTGTGGGATGTTGATAATAGGCGAGGTTAGGCATGTATGGGGTAGGAATGTATCTGTACCTTCCTCAATCTCACTCAAAATCCCACTGACTTCCTCAGTCTCTCTTTGTGTGTGTCTCTCTTTTGCTGTGAACCTAAAACTGCTGTAAAAAATAAAGTCTTAAAATTTTCCTAGGTCTTCTCTTCCTGCATGCAATATAATTTCAGTTGAGATAGAAATTTTACCTTTGTTCTCTTTCCAAATTTTATTTATTCTTTTGGTACACAGTTTTCCTAAGAAACAAAGATGAACATATCCACATGCATTTACTTCTCCAATGATGCAGTAAAAAATATTTGGACTTACAGGGTATCTGTGGCTTTATCTTATAATCTCTAGCTTTATTTCAAGGTTCTGCCAAAAACTATTACAAGAATAATTTTTACAGAAGCTCATTTTGGGCTCCAACACACAATTCATGCTGGTTTAAAATAACATGGCTGGGATCCCTGGGTGGCGCAGCGGTTTGGCGCCTGCCTTTGGCCCAGGGCGCGATCCTGGAGACCCGGGATCGAATCCCACATCAGGCTCCCGGTGCATGGAGCCTGCTTCTCCCTCCGCCTGTGTCTCTGCCTCTCTCTCTCTCTCTGTGACTATCATAAATAAATAAAAAATTTAAAAAAATACTTAAAAAAAAAATAAAATAAAATAACATGGCTAAACATTTGATATTTGTGCTTCATCAATCCCTATTTAAGATGCTTTATTTGGTCTTAAACAAATAAAAATACAAAGGTGTGCAACTTGATGAAATGATTAATGTGGATTCCTACTCTTCCTTGTTAGTATTTCCGAAAGAAGGAAAACATTTTGAAAGAAAAAAGTAATACTGCTTTTGATTAGTATGCATTCTGGGTTGAGATTGTTCCCTGAGTGTGGGAGGGCATAATATCACCCCGCCATGGAAGACAGTTCAAATGCCCAGAAAATACAAATCTTTCAAAAGTTTGAGCCCAAGGGAACAGGGCTTGAGATAAAATAGCAGCAGAGGAAGGGAAAGCAGAGTTGTGAAAACCAATGTAATAATTGATTCACAAGTATTTAGACATGTGGAGTGAAGGAAGGGTCAGAGGCTTCATATAAATGGAGGAGGATGGTTTCCTTACCCCCAAAAATGATCACAGGAAAATAAAGACGTTTAGGACAATGCATATTCAGTCAAAATTATATGGTAGCAGGACAGTTAGGTACTTGGATAGATTCAGAGACGAATCAACGTCAGAGAGAAAAAAATCAGAGAAGTAGGAAAGGAATCAGGAAAATCTAGTCAGGCAGCCAAAGACAGGTGACCTTTTCAAGCAAAGGGTGGTCCATAGACTCAGATGTTGAAGTGAGGACCAGCATGTCCTTCAGAATGGAGGTCCCCAGTCATTTCTTGTACAGTGAGCAGTGATATTTCAATGAACACCAACATTGTACATGAGAAGGTTAGAACAAAGCTAAAAGTTTACTTCTTGTCTTTTATCACCACAAAATAATAAAAGTTCTCTAAGACTGGCATAGCACATACTTTAGTTTGCTTTGTTCTAATGAAATCACTTTGATTGCCCTATGTGTCACACCTTTAATGCTTAAACGATGCAGTGTATAATTAGAGATGTGAGTCATAAATGTAGACACACAAAATTGGTGGTTTTCTCTTTAATTATCAGTTTACATTTACTGAGAATTATAATTTGACAGGGCCTGGAGATGCTATAGGAAACACACTGACCTTCAGTTGGATAAACAATCAGAGAATTAAAGAAACAGGAAAAGAAGATACTGCCAATAATTACCCATATCTTACCCTAACTACATCAAAACTGCATTTGAGACAGAGGACCATAGCATCTCATACATGTTCATATGACCAGTGGTTCCCAGGTCAGAATGGCTACGGGGAAATGTAGGGTCTCAGCAAGTTACAAATATTTCTCTGACTCTGACCGTACCCCTAATTGGGAATCTTCCTTAGAGTTCCACTCAGCCATTTGCAGGAAGGTCCTCAGGGCTATCTCACGTGTGTTCACCTGCTCTGGCCCCTGAGATCACCTATGCAGCCAAGACCTCTAACATTCTCAAAACTGTGGCAAAGTTCTCAGAAGGGGGGCACCTGGGTGGCTCAGTGGTTTAGCATCTGCCTTCAGCTCAAGTCGTGATCCCAGGGTGCTGGGATAGAGTCCTGCATCAGGCTCCCCATTGGGGGAGTCTGCTTCTCCCTCTGCCTGTGTCTCTGTCTCTGTGTGCGTGTGTCTCTCATGAATGAATAAATAAAATCTTTAAAAAAAAAGAAAAAAACCCACAAAGGTCTCACAAAACCTTTGAATCACTGACAAAGTGGCGAGCAAGAAGGCTTGGAAAGCCAATAATGCAGCTTTGTCTTCATAAGGCCTCATAGGATATTCAGGAAACAGTGCTTTTCATTTTTAATTTTTAATTCCAGCTTCCTCCACCAAGATTCCTTCCTCCAAGACACATGGTCTCCTCAATTCTTCTCCCTTGCCCCCTACCTGCTCACAATGAACTCAATGCTTACTTTACACAGAGACTAGAAACCATCAAGTAAGTAATCAGCAAGCTTTGCTTCAAAGCATACATTATCCAGAAGACTGAGCTGCTTTACTGGAGGAATCCTATCTCATTCAGCATTATATTTCCTGTGCCTATTACAGTTCTTGGCACATAGTTGGCATTCAGCAAATATTTGCCAAAAGGATGGATAAATGGATGGATAGATGAATGAATGGATGAATGAATGGTAGACTTTGGAGTCAGATAGAGACATGGGTTCAAAACCCAACTCAGTCATTTATTAGCTTTTTGGCATTAGGCGACTCATTACAATCCTCAGTTCTAGTCTCCTCATGTACAAAATAGACAATAATATCCTGTCCTATCACTATAAAAATTAAATTACAATTCTCAGTTCTAGTCTCCTCATGTACAAAATAGACAATAATATCCTGTCCTATCACTATAAAAATTAAAATAGATAATGCATATAGAGAGTTTATTAGCACAGTGCCCAACACACAGTAAGTGCTCCAGAAATAATATTTTCCTTCCTCCACAGAGAGACTACTCCACAACTGCCACTTTTGTAGATGCCTCCTACAGCATCTAGTAAAGTGCTGGGTATCTGAGAGAAACACCATCAATACTTGCTGCAGGAAACTCTAGAAATGGGAGAAATGTGCAGTGAAACAGCTATAATTTATATTTGTGATTATTATTGAGCATTGACTTCAATATGCTCACTTTCTTCTTAAAATTAAATACCTCTTCTATGAATTTCTTCTTTAATATCATCTGTATTTAAGGATGCCTGGGTGCCTCAGTCAGTTAAGTGTCTGCCTTGGGCTCAGGTCATGATCCCAAGGTCCTGGGATCAAGTGCAGCATTGGGCTCCCTGCAGGGAGCCTGCTTCTCCCTCTGCCTCTGCCTGCTGCTCCCCCTGCTTGTGCTCTCTCTCTCTCTCTCTGTGTGTATCAAATAAATAAAATCTAAAAAACATAAAAATAAAAATAAATAAAATCATCTACATTTAGATGAGAATTCTAGCCACAACTGACATGATACTGCCACCATTAGAAACAAAAATATATATAAACATATATAACATACATATGTATTTATAAGCACTTTAATATATAAACATATATATGAACATATATAAATAAAATATACATAAAAATAAATGTGATCAGCGATTAGGATGGGATGATATAGCAGAGGCCAAAAGAGAAAAGAACTTATTCCCTTAAAAAAAAGGGGGGGGGGTAGGTTCATTTAAAAGACAGAAATGCTCTGGTTCTTTTCTGCTACCTCAGATCCATTCTCCACTCTATGCCTTATGCTCTGTGATGCAAAGAACTCCTCAATTATCTGTTTGATACTTCATTTTCAAAGATCACACAACGTTTCTCTAGAATTTAAAAATGCAATTGAAATTAAGTTAAAAAAATAGGGGTAAAAAAATAGAAAAATTATAAGGCAGCTGTACTCAAATTACAAACTGAGTTGGATTTCAACCTAATTGTAAATTTGGAACTTAAAGTGCTTTATTGGGGGACTTAATAAACAACTCTGTAAAACTAGAACAGTTCTTTAGGGAGGTTGGAGAAAAGTTTAATTAATTCGTGGTATGTCTAAAATATAATCCGAATTATGCAATCTCCTAGAATATATCCTACAAAATATATCAATAGGTATGAACAAGATTATTTCTCTGGTTACAAACCCAGGGCCTCATTGTGTAGCTCCAAAGGTCACTGTACACAAGGAATTTGGGAATGGTGCTTTGGCACACAGCTCCATACAACCCCCTGTGAGTTGGTGCCCCTTGATATTGTGTATCATGGTGGTCCCACCTAAATCTCAGTAATTCAGTCCCTTAGGTAGTTCTTCCCCAAAGGCTTGAAGGAGAGAACAGGACAGATTGTTTTGAGAACCAGTAAAGTCGGGATCCCTGGGTGGCGCAGTGGTTTGGCGCCTGCCTTTGGCCCAGGGCGCGATCCTGGAGACCCGGGATCGAATCCCACGTCGGGCTCCCGGTGCATGGAGCCTGCTTCTCCCTCTGCCTATGTCTCTGCTTCTCTCTCTCTCACTGTGTGCCTATCATAAATAAATAAAATTAAAAAAAAAAAATTAAAAAAAAAAAAAAAAAGAACCAGTAAAGTCTCCATATCTGTGTGTAAGACTCCAAGGTTCCTCTAGGCATGGGTGGCAGAGGCACATGCATGTCCACTGAGTTCTGGGGACCCAGCACATCAATAATAGTGGCTGCCATCTATTGAACATCTTCAATGTCCCATGTACTGCACTAGGTGTTATTTCTAAGCTTCACACAACTATCCACACATATTACTGCTAATAATGCCTTAAACTTATGAAGTTCTTACTATGGTGTTTATCATGCTAAATCCTTGATAGGCATTATCTTAATTGATAGGTAGGTACTACTGCTATTTTCATTTTAAAGATGAAAAACTGAGGTACAGAGAGGTTAAGTATTTCAAATCACATACACAGTAAACTGCAGAACCAAGATCTGAGAAGGGTTTTTAGGGTCTAAATATCTTACCCAAAGTGAACTAGTATGTGGTGAAGCTGCAATTCAAAGTATTCATCTTGTAATCATTCCTTATGTATTTTGAACTGAGGACCAAAGGATAATTTTCCACATTGAAAGCTGAATTCAGGAGGTGGACTCCAGGCAATTTATATTCACAATTTATTCATAAATTGAAGAGTAGTAAATTTGAAGGTATTTATGTTAAATAATAATGTACTAATACACAACAAAATTTGTGTTCTCATGAATTTAACAAATGACATATTACTATAGTAATGGAGATACGCTTGGTGTAAAATCTACATAAGACAAGTGAAAGACTCTAACTTGCCATACTTTTTAAAAAAAGATTTATTTATTATTTGAGAGAGAGAGAGAGAGAGAGAGAGAGAGAGAGAGAGAGCACATGTGCATGGGGAAGGTAAAGGGCAAGCAGACACTATGCTACGCATTGAGCCTAACACCGGGCTTGCTTCTCCAATCCTGGGATCATGACCTGAGCCCAAATCAAGAACTGGATGCTCAACCGACTGAGCCACCCAGGTGCCCCTAACTTCTACATTTTTTAAAAAAGATTTTATTTATCTGAGAAAGAGACAGCAAAGAGAGAGCACAAGCTTTGGGGGAGGGGCAAAGGACAGAGGGAGAAACAGACTCCCCACTGAGCAGGGAGCCTGATATAGGGCTCAATCCCAGGACTCTGAGATCATGACCTGAGCTGAAGGCAGATGCTTAACTGACTGAGCTCCCAGGTGCCCCCCAGAACTTGCTACAGTTTTTAAAAATAATACATACACCCGGGTACAAATCTAATGTTTTGATTATACTTTCCATATAAGAATAACAAAGATATTTTGGAATCATTAGGACAGGAGAGACTTTTGTCATTCAGATACAAGCTGCCAAAAGGAACTCATTCAAGGTAACATCAAAATATCATATTGGTGGTTTTGATCAGCTAGAAATTAAAAAGGCAATACAATTAAGCCCATACATGAATCTTTTATTTGGTGATCTGGCCCCTGTGTAAAACTGTAGGAAGGATAGAGTTAATATAAAGATATATATACATATATATGTGTGTGTGTGTATATATATATATATATATATATATATATACTCCTATTTCTAATTAAGTTTCACATTAGTTTTTTGTAGAGAAATAAATTCCCTCCTATTTCAGAAATCACTCCAATTTATCCTGTTAGTATCTATAATAGGCATAGGTTTTATATCTGATATCATATATTTCAGGTGATTTATTAACTCGTCTACTAGATGTAACCTGTGAGGATAAGACAGTGCTGAGGGACCTCTTTGACTCTAGTAGTAAGTACCTAGCACATAGTGGATGATCAATACCATTTCGCTGAGTTTTTTAAATATGTAAGACATTTTACTATTTTAAAAACAAAGAGCATTATCTTTGCTAGTTTCCCAGAAAAAAAAATATTTGAAATGTACTTACAGGGCTTGGTGGATAACTCGTGATTTCTCCAGAAGATATTCAGAAATCTGTGCTCCCACTACAGCTCCAGAAGAGGTAAATTTCATTTCTAAGTATTTTCCAAATCGGCTGGAATTGTCATTTATAACAGTGGAGGCATTGCCAAAGGCTTCCACCAAATTGTTCACTTGTAAAATCTTCTCTTGCAGGGTTCTGTTATTAGCCTAGAGAAAACGTCAAGATTTTTTCAAATGTAAAAAATTAATTTTGTATATAATAAAATGTCTCTTCTTTGATAAGCACTCTACATAGACATAAAGGAATTGAGAGTACATTCTTGGCATACCACCAGACGTTACAATACCTGGCCTATTTTTCCCTTTCCATATGTGTGTTCCCATTTGCTTTCTTCAAAGGGCAGAGATTTTCTATACTTCTATTGAAATATAGTTCTGTTCAGTGCCTGATTTATAAACACAATTTATAAGCAGTCTATACATAGTGGGGTAAACCTCTCATTATTTTCCTCCTCTCCCACCCTGGGCCCCCATCTAAATGTTCTCCAAAGTCATAAACATTTCTGTTGGTTCCATGGAAGCTGCTAACATCAAAATAAGGGAATAATTTATGAATTCAGAAGCAGGGGAAATGGAGTTACTGTGAAAACTAAGAACAGCTCAAGTGTGGATGGAAGGAGTGAACCCCAGTCAAGGTCAGAGGGCCTGCTTGGCTTGGCTGTCCCCATTTTCTCCTACCCCATCTCATATATTCCTTCCCTTGAACAAGCATTGTCATTATTATTATTTACTTACTTACTACTTTATTGGAAATTCCACCAAGTAGAAATTTATTTGGTTAAAAAATCAACCTCTTTTAGAAGCATTCCCCACTCTAAGATGGTTAAGGGGATATCAGTCATTCACATCTTAGTAGAAAGTAGATTGAGTAGATTATGAGTCATGTAAAACCTTGTTGAGATCAGCTATGTGAAAGGTAAGCAAATTATATAAGAGAGAGGAACAGCTGGTATTTCTGGAACATAGCCCACATTAGTACATAGATGAGCTGGAGGAGGCATTCACAGTGAGGGTTTGAATGCATATCAAACCTTTTAGTATCTTCTAAAAGAGGCAATGAGCATTAAAAGAAGAGAGTAATGAGCATTGGGGCATACTTGACTCTTCTAAAATGTTTAGGGGTGGCCTTGCATTCATAGAAAGGTGAGAAAGCATTCAATCCACCAAACATCCCATTTTTTGTATCTGGTAAATCTTTATCAAAAAGATAAGTAAAAACATGATAAGATCTAAGATCTAATAAGATTAGGATTCTGGGAGCTCTATATCCACAATTAATATTAAGTCCCATTTTCAGATTACTATTTAGATTTTTAGATTAATATTGAGTCCCATTTTTACATCTAGGATAAGGTAAAATGATTAGATAAGCAAGTTTGCTGGCATCTACAAAACAAAATTCACACAAGTTAATCATCATTGATGAGACCCTCTATCAAACCATAAACCAAGAAAGAATAGCAAAGGCCCTCATGGATGGCCCCTGAGAAAATTAATTTCAAAAAATTTAACCATTAATTATGGTAGGACAGTATGCTGTGCCTCACCACCATACTCCCTCCAAAATTACATCTTTTTTTCACTGTGATGCTTATCTTAGAAGTAAGGAGAGGGGAAATTGATGGGCAGTGAGATGAGGAAGGACTGAGACGACAGACAGTCCTGAGCACTAGCTTCCCGGTCTCTTCTGGCTCTTCTTCTAGTCCTGAGGCAGGGGGAGGGGGAATGTCACAGGTCTAGTTAGTTAAGGAGGGCAAATTAGCCCACTGAGCAAAGTTATGTTTCTATTCCATACCCATACATATGATTGAAAATATTCAAACTAGTTCATTGGTTTTTAATATAAACACAGAAATATTTCAACTCATTATTCCAAAAATGAATTAGACTCAATTAAGCAGTTGTTCTGATAGGAAGAAGAGGCCTTATCATTTTATAGAGAGATTAGATCTATCCTTGCACTTGCAGTACTTTATAACACAAGATTCCTATGATCACAGTGATGGCAAAAAGTTTAATGTAATACTACACAACTATGTGGATCATAATAAAAATATTCACAGGGATAAGTTGTACAGAATGGTTTTCTGTTTTCTCTTTTTTAAGTCATCCTAATAAGAACATATAATTAATTCTTGACTTATTTCAAGGACCCTACCTGGAGAATCAAGCCAAATCTCTAGCATCAACTTCCTTTTTTCAAAAATTATGGTATATTTAACATACAGTGAGATTCATCCTTTATAGAATACAGATCAAAAGGTTTTTACAATAGATACTTTTTTAAGGATTTTATTTATTTGTTTGAGAGAGAGAGAGAGAGAAAGCAAGAGCACAAGGAGAGGGAGAAGGAGAATCAGACTCCCCGCTGAACAGGGAGCCCAACAACTTGGGCTTGATCCCAGGACCCTGGGATCATGACCTAAGCCCAAGTCAGATGCTTAACTGAATGAGCCACCTAGGCCCCCTAAAAGTTTTTAAAAACATATAAAATCATATAACCCCCCTCTACAACCCAAACATAGGGCAGTTCCATCCCTTCCCAAAACTATATCATTACCTTTGTAATCAGCCCCTCCCTTCCTCCCTAGCCTCTGATAATCACTGGTCTGTTTCTGTCTCTATAATTTTAAATTGGAGAAATGACATATAAATTGAATCAGATAGTATGCAATCTTATGAATCTAACTTCTTTGACAGAAATGTACAATGCAAATAAGATTATAGATTTTATTTTTTTATCAGTGTTTGTTCCTTTTTGTTACTTAGCAGTATTACACTGTATAGATGTATCAGTTTGTTTATCCAATCTCCAGTTTCGTTGTTTCCACTTCCTGGAAATTACAAATAAAGCCACTATACATATTTATTTGTGGTGTTTTTTTTTTTTTTTTGCGTAAACATGAGTTTTCATTTTATTTGGATAAATGCCTAGCAGTAGGACTGCTGGGCTGTGTGGTAAGTGTAGTTTAACTTTATAAAAAACTTCCAAACTTTTCCAAAGTTATCACAGTATTTTGCATATCACCAGCAATATATGAGAGTTCCAGTTATCCTAAATCCTTCTTGGCAATTAGTATTGTTAATTAAAAAAAATTAACCATTTTAATAGATGTATAATGATGTCTCATTGTGTTTTAATTTGTATTACCCTAATGACAACTGATGTTGACCATTTTTTTTATTTATTTGCCATCTACAGATTATCTTTGGTGAAGTACTTTTCAAATCTGTTCATTTTTAAAATAAATTTTTATTTAAGTATAGTTAATATACTCTTTTGATCATTTTTTATTACTTGGTCTCTTACTGAGTTTTAAGAGTTTCTTTTTACAATATATGCATTAAGGATCCAAGTCTTTTATTAGATATGTGACTTGTAAATAGTTTCTTTGAGCATGTAGCATGTGGTTTCATCTTCTCAGCAATGTCATTTAGGAAACAGAAATTCTTAATTTTGGTGAATCTAATTTTTTACTTTGTGGATTATATTTTTAATGTGGAATATAAATGCTGTAGCTCTCTAGTAAGTCTAAAAAATCAGGTAGTTTTAATCCTCCAACTTTGTTTGGAGGATTCAAACATAATTGTTTGATTATTACAGTTCTCTTGCCTTTCCATATAAATTTTTGATTCAGCTTGTCAATTTCTACAAAAAAAATCCTGCTGAGATTTTTACTGTAATATCACTGAATCTACAGATCAATTTGTGAAGAACTGGCATAATAATATTGAATCTTTTAATCCATGAACATGGTATATCTCTCCCTTTATTTAAGTATTCTATGATATCTTCTATCAATTTTCTCTACTTTACAGCAGACAAATTTCATACAAGTTTTATAAGACTTAAATAGCTAATTTTTTGATGCTATTATAAATAAGACTTTTAAATTTAAATTTCTAATTGATCATTGCTGGTTTATATATATATATATATAATGCAAATTAACTTTTGTACTATATGTGATGTATATACACTTATAATGTATATAAAATATATAAATACAATTGATTTTTGTATATTAACCTCCCTTTAACCTGAAAGCAACCAAAAGAGAAAAGTAAAGAAAGTATTCAGTAAATGTGCTGGGGCTAAAGGGAGAAAATCACATTTATAAAGTCTTTCCTAGTAAGAGTGACAAAAGTTAGAATATCCTCAAAACAGAGTATATACTTTTTCTACTGTTTGTTGTATTTTAAATTCACAGAGAATAGCATGTGTGTTTTATCATTTCCCTACATTATTAAATGTGGGAATTAGTGAACATTAACCGAATCAGCCCTATTAGGTTCTGAAATATAACAAGTATTTGTTAGGATAGAGAGAAAACATGGTACCTTTCCAAGCACTGTCAGCTGCTGAACCAAAAGATGAGCACTTTCTGTCTTTCCTGCACCACTTTCTCCAGAAATAACAATGCACTGCACAGTGAGAAAAGGAAACCATGAGAAGACTTCCTCTTCACAACATCTGGCTCACACACAAGAAGCTAAAACCAGAAATTTCTAAGGAAGTGAGACTCTCCTTACCTGATCTGAATTATATGCTACCATTGACTGGTATCCTAAATCAGCCATTGCAAAAATGTGAGGAGGATTGGCGGTTCTCTTTGCTCCAATATATAATCTGGAATGCTAAAGGTCAAAATGAACACATTTTGTGAGACTTTCCTTTTTGTTTTTGTTTAAATCCTAGATTATTTACAGGCAGAACACCCAATTTTTAAAGCAAAACATAAATCAAAATACACTTTCATATCACCAAAACATTATACACGTTACACACACATACTGCACACACATATATGCACAAATCATACACATTATATAAAATAAAAGCCTGACATAAAAGAACCCAGAAATATGATGTGACATAATAGAATATAGTATCACTCTAGTAGCAGTATTTAATAATTTTTTTTGATTTTTTTTTATTTATTTATGATAGTCACAGAGAGAGAGAGAGAGGCAGAGACAAAGGCAGAGGGAGAAGCAGGCTCCATGCCCCAGGAGCCCGACGTGGGATTCGATCCGGGGTCTCCAGGATCGCGGCCCTGGGCCAAAGGCAGGCGCCAAACCGCTGCACCACCCAGGGATCCCTGGTAGCAGTATTTAAAAGAAGACTCTGGGAAGTGCATATCACTTCCAAAGCAGAACCAGATGTTTCAAAATATTATTATTTCTTTAAATAAAAATAGACTATAAATAAGAATCAGGTATCATTTTGTTGACTATTCCCTGGATATGATGATGTCTGGATATGATATGATAATGTCTGACATATGATTGCCACTTTTCTCCTTTCATGTCATTTGACATACAGTCTTTGATTTGTCCAAATCACCAAGTTAACTGATAGAAGAATTAGAAGAAAGCCCATATTTCTGGAACTTAGCTCAAGGTTCATAAATTTGCCATTGTTCTTGTAAAATTTAAGGTGGTAGAGTATGACAGAATTATTTATTTCTTACATATAAAAAGCCTATTATTCACAGTATTAAATGATTTTCTAGAATATACAAATAGTTAAAAGAGAATAGGTCCAATTAAAAATGAAAGACAACTTAGTTCAATTCCAGAATACTGTTCTACATTTAAACCATTAGGGTTTGAATAATGGATAATTATATATTTGTATTCATAAAACACACATCGTTTGATACTAAAAACCAACCAATATGTCAAAAGGAATTCTTAAATTCATAATGACAAGTTTCACGGCCACTATGTATATATTACATGTGAGACAATATAATTATATTTTGACTCTCCCATACAGGGTTCAGAGGTAAACAATACCCATGTACTTTTGCAGGTATCTCTTTATTAATATGATACATAGTATAGACCAGTTACTAATGACTGGAAGTAATTACCATTCTGCCATACACTTTTGGAAAAAAACCACGAATCACATCCAGCTTGATTCACCTTCTATTTCTATCTCTATGTTCTAACTACCGATTTCACTGTTTCCTCAAGGCACTGAATAAAAGTATCTTTGGCATCATCTAAATTAACTTGAGTATCTTAATAGTATAACTATTAGCACAAAGTAAAAGAATGCAAGCCACACCACATACCTCTGTGGAATAAAGACCCAGACTCTGGAAAGGGTTAAGAGCAATGAGTATATCTCCCACATAGATATAAATCTGATCTCTGGAATAACATTTCTCAAGTTGCTCTGAGACTGTATTCTACAATAAAAAAAATAAATTAAAAAAATCATTATGGTCAGTTATAACTTAAAATGTAAATAATAATAAATAAAACATCTGGAATTCGGGTCAAAGATCAGAAAGGAATAGCCATGCTGATAGTAAGTAGTATAACACTAGATCAGCATTCTGCAGTGTTCTGGTCAGTGTTATTCTTCCACCTGACAGGCTTTTCTTTGGTCTTGAGAGCCACAGAGGTATGGCATTGTTCTGTGTGTTTTCCAAAGGCTATATGAGATATTACATAAATATTATATGTAGGGAGCCTTCCAGAAAATAAGTGAATGCAGGAGATGAAATGAAAAGGAAAAATTAATAGAAAAGGAAGGGGAAGATACAGTGAACATGACTTTATTGCAAATCAAGGTTATTTAATGGCTGTATAGAATGTCCTAGCCCTTTGCTGAGACATTTGGCTTTATGAGGCACAGTAAAAAGTTCAGAAAAGTAACTTTCACAGTTGATAAATCATGAGTACATGAAATCAATTTTAATTGTGTCAGAAATCATCACTTACAGTATGACACAAGAGGAGAATAGAAGACCATAGCTCAAAAATAAGACAAAAACAAAAGCACAGACAACAGAAACAAGCAAGCCCAATGTTTAATATATAGGTCAGCAATATGATGAACAAAGCCTTCTTAATAATCCACGAGCCTAGAAATTCCCATCACTGGAGAATTCGGTATGAAAAAATTCATAAAGGTGTTGGTAATCTCTGACTGGCAAATACTACTTGATTACAAAATGTTTGATATTCTCAAGAAAGATTATTTTGAGGAAGTACTTGAGTTGTTTAAACAACCCTTAATTTACCAAATGACTACTTCTATTCAGAAAATGTCTCCTGATTTGTTGAATTTCTAAGCATATCTCAGGCATGCATTAGATGTATTTGAAAAAACCAGTTGATCATGCAGGATAGAGATCCTAATCTTTGACTGAAAAGGAGCTATTTATCTCTCTAATGATCTGATTACCAGAATAAAGGGAGATGAGGGGGAAGGGAAGCCATAACTATAATTTACCGGCTTGGATTTGTACCTTCACAAGAGATACTTGAAATAGTTCTGAAGTCACTAGGATAAGGAGTTTCAAGCAGAATTCAATGCCCTAAAGGGCTAGCCCTGTGAGAACAGGAACTCTGGGATCTCATGAGGGGAATAATGACCAGATAAGAGAGGCTCTCGGGGTTTCCTAGAGGCCTCTGGATACAGCCACTGAGCATGGAGCAGAAGAAATACAGGGAGGATGCTGTGTGGAGGTTGTAGGAGGCAGACCATTTTCTGACCTCAGTAAATCATCCCTCTGAGACTCCCAAAACGAATTCAGGGGAAGGAGAGTCTGTAATTTATAGGCAACACATGCTAATGGGATCCCACATCCTTGTAATTTGACTATCAAAAGAAAAAAGAAAAAAAAAGGAAAAAATGGAGATCAGGCTGTAGAGATCTGGGAATTTGAGTTACATGTAGTCAAAGTAAGATAGGAGAGATAATCGGGAAGCTAAGAGACAAGGAAAGCTTACCGATGCTATTATTCAAACAACCTCCTGCACATACCACCTCTGTAAATAAAACAAAATCTAGAATGTTTAAGTTTAATTAAACTGAGTCTCTTACCTCATCCAAAACTTCTAGGGTTGCTAAATCATCTACATCCTTCAGACTGGACATTAGTGATCTACTGAAGTTACTCTTCTTGGTGTGAAGACGTTCGTGTCTGTGGAGCAGTACAGAGAGAGAAACACTTTCTGTCTTGAGAACTTATTACTGATCACCGTGGAGGTAAGTTTTAGATACATATGAGACTTACAAAACTTCGGTGAAGTTGATTTCTTCAGTTCAGTGCTAATCATTTACCAGAACATCGTCTAATATATTTGATCTGTTTTCTCCTCTCTATTGGAAAATTGCAACATGTCAAACTTACTTCACGGATGATGAAAAGAGTTCATTATTTCTATCAAGAACTCTCCTATATATAATTTGCCTTAAAGAGCTTCCTCTAAATTCCTATGTGTGATTCAATCTGTTTGAAAGTGGTGAGTCAGAGAGATCTGAATTCATTAGATTTCCGATTTTGTCTGAGATAGTGTCAGGCCATTGGTGGCCAAGGAATGGTAAGATCAAAAATTATTATCCAAAAAAATTTAAGAGGAATACAAAATAAACACCACTGTGGATTTCCAAATGGTTAAATGTATGTGGGAAATTGGCTTCAGGGAGTAGGAAGTTTATTTTCAAAGTAAAACATTTCAGCAACTTCTGATAACAGCCAGAAGATCTTGATTTGACATGAAGGCTGGAGAAGTTGCTGTGATAAACATCAGGGTTTGTTTCAACTTTTCTGGACATGAAATTATCATCTCCTTGGTATTTTGAACAAAACTGTATCTTCAGTGCTTATTTTTGGAGATACAATAAACTTTTTAAACAAAATGGGGTTAGAGGTGCCAACCCCCAATGGAGTCAAAAATCCAAGTACAACTGTGGCTCTTTAAAACTTGACTTCTAATAATCTACTATTGATCAGAAGCCTTACCAATAACATAAACCATTCATTAACACATATTTCCTACGTTTCCTACGTTTATTCTGTATTCTTACAATACAGTAAGTTAGTAAAAGAAAATACTATTAAGAATATTGGGTGATGAGCATTAAGGAGGGCACATGATATGATGAGCACTGGGTGTTATATGCAACTGATAAATTATCGAACACTGCATTGGAAAGTAAGCATATATGTTGGCTAATTGAATTTAGACAAAAAAAAGAAGAAAACCATAAGGAAGAAAAAATACACTTACAGTGTTAATACTGTATTTATTTAAAAAAATCTGTATGCAAGGTTTGAGGCAGCTCAAACCTGTGTTGCTCAAGGAGCAACTGTACATTTAAACATTTCAATTTGTCTATTAGTAAAAGGAATAAGTAGACTGTAAGGAATAATAAGAACCATACCACTTACTCAGCAAACTTTAATGGTATTTTATTGCTTATGAATTAAGTCACTAGTTTTTAAGAATTTTAATTCCAGTGTAGTTAACATAGTGTTATATTCATTTCAGATGTACAATACAGTGATTCAAAAATACATTACTCGGTGCTCATCATGATAAGTGTCCTTTAATCTCCTTCACCTATTTCACCCGTCCTCCCACCCACCTCCCCTCTGGCAACCACCAGTTTGTTCTCTATACTTAAGTGTCTGGTTTTTGTTTTTTTTTTTGGTTTGTCTCTTTTATTCCTTTGTTTTGTTTCTTAAATTCCACATATAAGTGAAATCATATGTTATTTATCTTTCTGAGTGAAATCATATGGTATTTATCTTTCTCTGACAGGCTTACTTCGCTTTAGCATTATACTCTCTAGCTCCATCTAGGTTATTGCAAATGGCAAGATTTCATTCTTCCTTATGGCTAAATAATAGCACATCTTCTTTATCCCTTCATCTATCTGTGGGCACTAGGGCTACTTCCACAGTTTGGCTATCGTAAGTAATTCTGCAATAAACACACGGGTGCAGGATGCCTGGATGGCTCAGCAGTTAAGCTCTGCTTTTGGCTCAGGGCCTGATCCTGGAGTTCATGGATCGAGTCCCACATCCGGCTCCCTGAGGGGAGCCTGCTTCTTCCTCTATGTCTCTGCCTCTCTCTCTGTGTGTCTCTCATGAATAAATAAATAAAATATTTTTAAAAAACACAGGGGTGCATGTACCCCTTTGAATTAGCATTTTTGTATTCTTTGGGTAAATACCCAGTAGTGTGATTACTGGATCATATGGTATTTCTATTTTTTTAAGAGATTTTATTTATTTATTTATTCATGAGAGACACAGAGAGAGAGAGGCAGAGATTAAGCAGAGAGAGAAGCAGGCCGCCTATGGGGAGCCTGATGTGGGACTCAATTCCAGGACCCAAAATCACGACCTGAGCCAAAGGCAGATTCTCAACCCCTGGCCACCTAGGTGCCCCTATGGTAGTTCTATTTTTCCCTCTGTGGGGAACCTCCGTACCATCTTCCACAATGGCTGCACTGGTTTGCATTCCCATCAACAATGCACAAGGGTTCCTTTTGCTCCACATCCCCGTTGTTTTAGAATTAAGTTACTATTGATAAACTGTCCCCAACTCTATCTTCATCCAGCCCTTTCTTTGGTTCCCTGGATTCTGTTTTCTCTCACTTATTCAAGGACACCATTGGTCCTCTCTCACTCCTAACATCACTCATTTTCCCTCAACTATTATAGTACTTCTCTCGAAAGAAACAAACACAAGATCCTGCCTTGACTTCTAGTTTCTTCCATCTACTGCTCTATTTCCTTACTTTATAGCAAAAAATCCTCATAAGAATTATCTATACTTAATTTCTTTCCATCTATGAAGGAAACTCACTTCAATCAGGCTGCCATCTCTCACCCCACGGAAACAGCTCTTGTTACGAACATTAATGGCGTCACACTGCTAAATCCAATGGGCAAGTCTAAGATCTCATTTTACTTAGCATACTGGCAGTACTGACAAATTCCTTCTTAAATCACTTGTTTTGGTGTCCTGTACACTGCTCTTGATTCTCTTCCTTGCCTCATTGGCATCTCCACCTGAGAATCTTTTTCTGGTTCCTCCTCATCTTTCTGTTATGTTTGGGATCTCCCGAACTTCAATCCTTGCATTTTTTTATTTATTTGCCTACATTCACTTCCTGATTTCACAGCATTAATTACCACTCACTCACTGACAACTCTGCTGATCTCCATGCTTAAGCATCCAACTGTTTACTCAACACTTCACTTGGAAGTCTAATAGGCAGACCTAACACATCCCAAAACACATTCCTGAATACATAGCCCCAAACCTGCTCCTGCCTCATGATTCTCATCCCAATAGGTGGTTACTTCCCTTTTCTGATTGTTCAAGTGATCCCTGGCTCTTCTTTTTTTTTAACTCCCTTGTGCAATTCATATATAAATTCCATAAGCTCTATTGTTAAATTCTATCTAGAACCAGCCATTTCAATATGGATGGAAGGCCATCACCTTCCACCATATTGCATCCCAGTACCACTATTGCCTCCCACCCAAGAGGTTTCCCTGTGCCACCTTTTCCTTCTACACTTTCCATAACATGGTAATCAGTAAGATTTGTGCTTCATTTATGTTACTTCCTTCCTCAGCTCCTTGTGTGATGAAACTTTATTTACTTTTCACATTTCACCTCAAAGGCCACCTCTTTAAAACTTCTCAGCATAAATCTATACATCTTCAGGACACATATTTTAGTTATATCATTTCAGTCAATCATTTGTATATGGATCTTAGTTCCTTTACTAGATTGTAAAGTTCCTCAGGATGGGGCTATCTCTTCAATCTATGCAGCTGGAGAAGCTGAACATCCATATGCAAAAATTTAAAAATCTAGACACCAACCTGGCTCCTTTCACAAAAACTGACTCAAAATGGATCAAAGACAAAAATGTAAAATGCAAAACTATAAAATTTGTAGAAGATAACACAGGAGAAAAGTCTTGATAACCTTGGGTTTGGAAATGAGTGTTTAGATATAACATCAAAAGTATCACCCATGAAATAAAAAATCAGTAAGTTGGACTTCATTAAAACAAAAAATTCCTGCTCTATGAATGATACTGTTAAGACAACAAAAAGCAAAGCCACAGACTGGGAGAAAATATTTGCAAATCACATACCTGATAAAGGATATGTATTTAATAAGGCTAGTTTTACTCCTATTTTCAACTCCTAGATTCCTCAATTTTGATGACATTTACAGAAATTCATGAATATGCACTTACTGGTATGGATAGTTTAGTTAATATCTGAATCCCTTACTACACTGTAAATTCCATGATGCATGAGACTATGTGTCTTTGGTTCCCCATTGTATCTGGGAAGCAAGTAGATCTTAGGGTCCTGGGATCAAGTGCCATATCAGGCCTTAGCTCTGTAAGGAGCTGTCAAATTTTAAAATAAAAAATTTTTTTAAGAAAATTTCTTTGGAAAAAAAAAAAAAAGAAAATTTCTTTGGGATGCCTGGGTGGCTCAGTAGTTGAGTGTCTGCTTTTGGCTCAGGGCATGATCCCGGAGTCCTGGAATCGAGTCCCACATCAAGCTTCCTGAATGGAGCCCGCCTCTCCCTCTGCCTGTCTTTGCCTCTTTCTCTCTGTCTCTCTCATGAATAAATAAATAAAATCTTAAAAAAATAAAACATAGTAGGTTCTCAATAAATGTTAGTTGAATGAATGAATCAATGTATATCCCACATAATTTCTGGCACAGAATTTCCACATTTGCTGAATTCAATAGTTAGTTATGTTAGTTAGCCCCTATTTCCAAAAAGATTCATATTATTCTTGAGAAAACAGAGAAAGAAATCCAATTATCCATTTAATTGAAGGACCCTGAATTTTTCATCTGTTCTTATGGGCCCATTTGGCAGCTAAAGACTCTTCCTGGAGAATTACAAGAAGCAGATGGTGAAGATAAGGGGGATCAATATTTGGCTGCTAGTACACTCATTCTTCCACTCCTGTGAATTCATCCTCCTTGATGCTTCTGGTATTAGTTTCCAAAAACTTAAGACAAAATCTTGTTATTGTAATCACTGAAAGCCTCAGAAGGCTCCCCATTTTCTACAGGATGGCTTAACAACTCCTTAGTGTGGAATTGATGGCACAACAAGGAGCCTTGTTTCAAAGAGCATTTCCAGCATCATCAGCCATCATCTCTGTACTGAATATTCTCCAACATGCCAAGTATTTTGAGATTCTGTGCTTTGCTCATTCCATTTGCTCTACCTAGAATTATTTTCCTTCCATGTCTGGCAAAGTTCTACTTATCATGCAAACTCAGGCTCAGATATCATCCTCTCTGTGAAGCTGTTGCAGGACTTTGGAGAGAGAATATGCCACTAACAGAGAAACTTTCACCTTTAGCTGCGTATGTTCACCATTTTTACCAGACTAGGAGAAACTTGTGGGCAGAGCCCAAGTGGAATTCATCTTTCTATGTCTGGCATCAAAAATACAGAGGCATGAAATATACTGGTGGTTTGAATCATAACATTGAGCTCCACCCAACTAGCTGCTGTGTAAAGAATAATATCTCTCGGTGTGACCAATCCTATGTCCTTCCTTTTTAGTGCATATCCCATGATTTCTGGCAAATCCTTTAGTAAGTCAGCTGGCACCAAAACCTACCTGACCTATCATCTTTCTAAACTTTTACAACTCTTTTAATATCCACATAATTGAGTTCTGCGATTCACAGGGTTTTTTGTTTTTTTGGGGGGGGGGGAGGGAAAGAGAGCATAAGTGGGGGGAGGGCAGAAGGAGAGGGAGAGAGAGGGAATTTTAAGAAGGTTCCATGCTAAGCATGGCTTGATCTCACAACTCTAAGATCATGATCTGAGCTAAAATCAAGAGTGAGACACTTAACTGAATTAATAGGTTTTTAAAAAAGATTTTATTTATTTATTCGTGAGACAGACAGACACACACACACACACACAGAGAGAGAGAGAGAGAGAGAGAGAGAGAGAGGCAGAGACACAGGCAGAGGGAGAAGCAGGCTCCATGCAGGGAGCCCAATGTGGGACTCGATCCTGGGTCTCCAGGATCACACCCCAGGCTGAAGGTGGTATTACACCACTAAGCCACCAGGGCTGCCTGTTAATTCAGTTATAATGGAAAATATGAAATTTGGAATTTTATACCCAAGTATAGGGAGGTTGTCAGGCTGATATCTTCTGGGAAAAGGGGGAAAAGCATGCATGGAGGCCTAGAGGCAGGAGAGTACACGGTGTACTCCATGCACTCGGGGAAGAGCCCTGCAGTTGAAACAGTGAGAGGGACCATGGTGCCTGGTGAACTTGGGCTCTGGACATAAGGGGAAGCCAATGAAACATTTTAATCAAGAGAGAGAGTCTGGAGAGATGCCTGGGTGGCTCAATGGTTGAGCACCTGCCTTTGGCCCTGGGTGTGATCCTGGAGTTCTAGGATCGAGTCCCAGATCAGGCTCCCTGCATGGAGCCTGCTTCTCTCTCTGCTTGTGTCTCTGCCTCTCTCTCTCTGTGCCTCTCATGAATAAATAAAATCTTTAAAAAAAAAAAAAAAGGAAAGAGTCTGGAAATGACGGAGTGCAGTAGCATATTTTAGTCAAAAATAGTCATTTTACTATACTCTAAAGATAAACATTATTACTAAACATTATCACACTAAGGACAGCCAAAAACTGTTAAAATTCCAGTAGTGAATATCTTATAATTGAGGATAATACATTCTAAGAACATATCATAAATGTAGTATTTCAGATTAGTAGAGAAAATAAAAATTTCAAGAAATTGTGCAGGGACAGCTAATTGAAAATTTGGGAATCATGTACCTTATATATAAATAAATTCCAGGTGGATTAACAAACTTAAAGATTTAAAAATATAATCATAAAAGTTTCTGGAGAAGATACAGAAGAACAGTTGTAAAATAATAATGGGTAGGAATGGAATTTGTAAGTATGATTGAGATAGAAAAGAAAATGAAAAATATGGGGTAGATGTGGCAGGACAACAATTTTAATCTGAGTAGAATAAGAAACACAAGTTATAAGGAAAATTAAAAAATCTGCAGTATGTATGATGGACAGAGGATTAATATGTTTAATATTTCAAGAGCTTTTGAAATTCAATAAAAAGAGCACTGAAAATGAGAGATCACGAGATATTAGGATAGTAAAATTGTACTAAACATACAAATTTTAGGCTTTTCTATTTTGATTTGGAAAGATAAATCTATCACTACCATTTCCAAGAAAGACATATCACCAGAAAGCTACTTAACTTACCTAGATTGATGGTATTAAAATAGGTGAATCATATAATCTCTGTTGCCTCTTCCAGTCCTGGAATTCTATAATTTGTCAACCTAATGGGCTTGATAATTTTGCATATTGATTAGGTGTATTACCTAGGAGTCCGGTGACTGCTTCGTTATGAACAGAAAATGTGGAGTCATTTTCTAAGACTCCAAAAAACTCATTTTTTTCTTTGTCCCTTATAAAGACTTTATCGGGGCGATTGTAAAGATGGCTTGGCCCTATTCTAGAACATGACTCCTCTATTAAGATTTCTCTTCAATTCAAGAGTAGAGGGGCTAAGGGATGTGGAGGATGGTTGAGCCAGTTACAATAATGGGTATAAAGTCAGGGTGGATTGTAGATTTGACTGACAAGTTATTAGACCCTGAACTGAATTCTGAGATGGTTATACAGAAAAACAAGTTATTTCTGAAGCTGTACTAACGCTTTCCTTTGTTTAGATTGTGATATTCATGACACCAAAGTAGTATGAGGAGCATGGGCTCTAGAATGAGAATGTTCAGAGCAAACAACAAAAGATTTTGTGAGGATAAGTAATATAGATTATTTCATGGAAAATGCTTATTTAGAATGGGCATATGGAAATGCCTAATATATAACAGCTACTATTATTCCAGTTGTGGCTCTACCACTTACTAGCCATGTGGCCTGGGGCAAATAACTTACTCTGCTTTCTCAGATCTATAATAATAATAAGAATCTATTTCATAAGATTGTTGTGGGATGAAGTTATATAACATAGGTGAAGTGATTCATTCAGTACCTTCTGTGTTTAATAAATTTTAGCTACTATTATTATTTTTATGGTCATGGGTTCAATCCTCATTTACTTTATATTTATATTTAATATTTACTTTTAATTTCTATTTAATTATATTTCAAATTTAGTTGTCTCCATCCTCTTCTCATTCCACAGATACTCTTCTACCTTCAATGAACATGAACTGTAAATACCTGACACTGGACTCAGCATAAATCAAGCAGAATCTGGGCCCAGGTCTTACAAAAGATTTCACTGTATTTATTATTAAATCCTATATATAGTAGCTCAACAGGAATTGTGCATTTTATCAGATGACAGGGAAACAACTTTTTTTTCTCCTCTCTGTACTCACTGCAGTGTCCAAGGCTGACTTTACAGAGCAGAGTCAAAGCTTAGGTTCACGGTGAGAAGATACACAGCTGTCAGGGACACACTGGCTCCAGCACACCTCCCTCCCATCTCTCACTGATGAGGACTGAGTGCTGCTCCCTGCCAGGGCAGTAGAATGGGAGAAGCCCCCTGGCCACTGGAATTGCCTCTGTGTACATCTGCACCATCAGTTACTGTTAGGGACATCACAATGGGCTGCTCTTGAAAGCATGGTCAGCATTGCTGTCACTTGGTTGAGTCTTACGCATTATGGAGACAAGCAAAAAAATAACAGTTACAGCTGTCATAACAAAGTAGCACCAGTGAGTGACTCACATTTCTACTCTTTTATGTGGCGTTGATACATGACTAGTTGCATCAATAATATCCCTGTTCAGCTTTAAAATTAGCTTAACATTTAAAATCTACCCAATTAACAATACACAAGATCAGAGGGTATAAGACTGACAAGAACAGTTAAATATATTACAGTCCAATTTCCTTCCATTTTAAAAATTGTGAAAAACGAGGTCAGCAAGCCTGTGATGTGTCTGACCTTGTGGCAAAACTCAATGAACCAGGTGATTTTTTTTTATTTAAATTCAACTTGCCAACATATAGTACATCATTAGTTTCAGACGTACTGATCGATAGGCCATCTCCATTCCTGTTCTGGTTTGTTACACTTCCCTTCCCCCCCAAACACACACACACACACACACACACACACACACCCTTACATTATACATGTTTCAATATCCATTACTGCATTTGTTCATTCAACAAATATTTAAATTTCTGGGGCATCTAATATGTTTCAGGCAATTTGGAGCTCGGATGAAGCTATGAAGAAAACAGACAAGGTCCCTGCTCATACAGAGCACACATCCTGATGGAATACTTAACAATACACATATAAACAAAAAAGATAGTTTGAGCTAGGACTGATATGTTTGGATAGATTCATTTTTGAAGAAGAATATGTTAAAATCAAGGATGTAGCACTGGCTACCGTTTTAAATACTACTCAATTAATTGACAAAGCTGTATTTGCTTGCATGGGTTTTGAAAATATATGTCATTCACAGTTAATTCAGGTGCATACAGTTAGTGTATAAAAGCTTTCTCCATAAGTTAAACACTTAGAAAGCTATTAAAGTTGTAATAAATGATTAAGAAAAACTGAATTATATTCTGCGAATGAAAATTTTAAAAGAATTGGTAATTGTGAAAATATTTTATATCTTACATCTCTTTTGGTCACTAATGTATCCTAAGCACCTAAACAGTATCTGGGAGATAGTAGGTACTCAATAAATACAAGTAACTGAATAAATGATTACTTGTCAAAGGAAGATGTCTCGTCCAATCTTTGTCACTACCTTACTTAATATGATATCCATGTTTGTCTGACACAAACTGAATTCTTTAGAGTTCTATTTATATATAAATAAAAGCTTTGAATTTTTCCTAGTATACTTTGGTTATTTCTTAAAATGAGGAAGTACACATAGATTTTCAAAAGAACATCTAAATGGTTCTAAAACTTTTTACGTTAGTGAAAATCTAATTAATCATGACTACTATTGTTTTGGTCAACTTTCATTTTTCTGGTACCAAATGTATTTAAAAATGCATACAATGATTTGTTAGGTTTAACTACATACTAAGTACCAGACAATAGAATTGTAAGGCAAAAAATTTTTGATAGTTAAAAAAAAAACATGTCTATAGAAGTGATAGCCAAAGATTTCAGAAGGGCATTTTCTTTAGAACCTTCTTACATCAGTGTCATTTTAATAAAAATTTAACTGTGCAATTTAATCTAACCCATATTTATTGAGATCCTGCTATGTGCAAGGCATTGTCCTAGGTGTTGAGAGGTTACTATAAGTGAAAAGAGATCTAGACCCTATATTCAATGAGTTTCAATCAAGTGGGGGGTATAAAAACATTTAAAACAACACATGGCACATGGCAAGTGCCAAAACGGAAGTAAAAATTAAATGTTATGTAAATAGCAGGAGCAATACTTTCCTTCTGGTGAATGGGGAATGGCACCCAGTAGATTTAGCATTCAATCTTGGTATTTGAGTAGGAGCAGGATTCCATAACCTGGGGAAGAGTATTTGTATGTGCGGTGGGGACTGGTGGGTAGTCAAATCTGAGGGAGTAGCACATGTGAATTGGCAATTCAGGGCATGCACCACAGGACAGTGACAATCTGCTGTAGCCAGAATGTAGAGTGCTAGTGTGGGAGATGCCAGAGGTTGAGGAAACTAGATTGGGGAGGGCATGATTATTGAGAAACACAGATGTCTTCAATGCATTCAAATTTCATATGTCTAAGACGCAAAACACACTCTTCCACAACAGAGCCTAGAACTTCTCCAGTGTTCCTTGTCTCATTGACTGACCCACCACCTGATTAGTTGTGCATACTAGAAATCTCCCTCTCTCTAACCTCCTATATCCACTTTATCACCAGATTACATTGTTTTCATCTCCTTAAAATTTCTTGGGTCTCCATCTCCAGTGAGGAGAGGACAGCCCATTGATCGAGGTTAGGAATAATAAGAAAGGCATGGAAAAAAAAATGAATGTCATGAAAGCTATAGAACACATGTAAGAACAGTTTAGAAAGTTTGCCCAGGGCTGCTGACTTAATACATGGGGGGAAAAGGGGGGTCATTTCTTATAACTGAACAATATTCTTCCTTCCTAACTTGGAGAGGGTATTTAATAAAACCTCAAATGTCTATGTCTAAGGTAAGACCTCCACTACTACTCTCTTGATCTTTAAGCTCCCATTATTCTTACTTGGGTCATTACAAATAGTGAGAATGACTTTTTTAGAACATTAAGTCAGATAGGTCACTCTGTGGTCAGTGCCCTCCAATGGCCCCATAACAGAGAAGGGGCCAATATGAACTGCCTATCCCTACCCCATTGTGTCAGATCTTGTCTCCTAAAGCTGTCCTCCTGCCCCCTCCTGGCAGGGCCTCCAACACCTGGCACACTCCTGCCTCACAGGCCTCCTGACTCTTCTTCCACCTGCAGAGCCACAGGCTAATTAATGCACCTCCCCCATTGGGAGGTCTCACTTGGGTATCCCCTTACATACTACAGCTCTACTCTCCCACCCCTGCCAGAACTCACAATCCTCCTTACCCTTCCCTACATTTCTTCTAGCATACATCACCATCTAACATACTACATCATTTACTATTTTAAGTTTTGACTTTGATATGTAAGCTCCACATATCAGTTTTAATGTTTTGTTTCACTTTTTGTTTGTTTTTTAATCTGTTGGCTGCCTTACCCCTTACTCCTAGACCTGATTCTTGCAATGGTTGGTTTTCAAAATATATTTCATGGGTAAAAGAGTGAACACTTTGCTTTACTAAATGTTCATTTACATGGAGCCAAAGAAATTTTATTATTTTTTTTCCTCTGGTAATAAACAATTGAAATTATGTATATATATATTTTTTCAAGATAATTTTACACTTCTAATATTTCCTTTTGCGTTAATTTTATAGAAATGGTTTCCATTCCTGTTACTTTATTAAATATTTTGTTTCTGTAAGACTTGGAAAAAGCAAAGTCAGAATCATTCTGTAAGTTTTGTCCTTTTGTAAAAAGTACAGCTTGTTAAACAGATTATATTTTTCATTTACTCTGTTATACTAGAGAGACATAGTTTCAGACTATAAATATTTTCTTTCTGTGTTGTCAAAGGTCACAAATACCCTTAGGGTGCTTATTATAGCTTCACTTGTATTTCAGTTCTACACACTGAAAAAAGAAACAACTATTGCTGCCTGATGTTAAATTTTTATCCTTACTATTCAGTTGTACTACTGTAATGCAACAGCTTTATTTGCTTTTACTTTGGTAAAATATACTCTTGTAAATATCAAGTCCTACCTTCTAAGGTGATTCAGGAGCCATTGGGGATAGTACAGAAATCCTTCATCAAACATAAATCTAATCAACAGTTTTGTTTTAGTTTCTTTATCCATCTTTAAATTCCAGTAACTAAGTCACAACTGGTGGTACCAATGGGATTGTAGGCTCTCACTGGTATAGCCTGGAAGACCAGTTTTTATATACCTACACTTGCGCCCCATTGGCCAGTATGTAGTTCGGAAACGATGGCGGGGAAGGGGGCACACATCAGCCTGGCTAACATAATCAGCAGGCCAACTCCGACAATGACTGGACTGGAGTGACAGATATCATAGTCAACAAACCTCCACTATATTTCTAATTGTCCTTTTCATTCACAGAGCTCTTCTTCTCTCACATATAATTTTGTAAAGATGTGCTTTCATCTGGATCATACAGATACACACTTGTTCATAAAATCTGTGGCGATGCTAAAAGGAAGGATGAAGCTGAGAAAGTGATATAGGAAAGCAGATGAAAATCTATACCTGTGTTAGTACCTTCCTTAACTTATTCTAAATCTCTGCACTAAATCATCCTATTTTCTCCCTACTATTCTAAATCTCTCTACTACTTTCTCTGTGTGAGTACTGAAGCATATGAAACAAATGAACACGCAAGGATTTTGTGTATACTCTGCATGTTGTTATATGATACTCTGTACCATTAGAATTTCATTATTGACACATTTAAAATGACTTCTTGATTTTTCTTTTCTCTAACGCTATTTACCCATTCATACCATTCCATACTTGAGAATAGGGACTGGCAAATTTTCTCTGTAAAAAAACAGATAAATACATAGTTTCAGCTTTGAAGGCCATATGACCTGTGTTACAACTATTCAACCTTGTCATTAAGTGTGAAAGCAGCCATAGAGATAATGTATGAACAAACAGGCATGATTGTTATTCTAATAAAATTTCATTTACAAACTAGGAGGCAGGCCACATTTGGCCTGAAAGCCAGAGCCTGCTGACCCTATGTTAGGCAAGAGATCTGGGGTAAAAAGAAGATTCTAGAAGAGAGGGACAGCAGATAGTACTGATGATCAGAGGGTCAAAAGGTAGACAGTCTTTAAAAAATAAAAAGAAATGTATTAAAGATTAATGTATGTTTGATGACCAAGAGAATAAAACTATTAAAAAAATTAAATCATGAAGTGCTTGGTATTACATTAAAACGCACAAGCTAGTTGCAGAACAAGTGGGGTATCTCATTTAATATAATTACTGTGTCCATGAAAGAGGTATGGGGATCAAGGTTTTAGAAAGTGAATCTTTTCTCTAATCACTCATATTTTTATTTAGGAAAAATATTAAATTCCCCAACTACTATTTTTCAGTGGCTTCTAACATTATAGGCATCCTTGATGTCTTTGATAAAGTGATAGAGAATGCTAAAACAATGCTTAAGAGCCTTGTTAAATCTTCTGTTAATGCTCTACTTATTTGCTTGTGTATAAATAGATCTCTGGAAATACACACAAAACACTGGACATATTGGTTGCCTTGAGAAGGGACATAAGTGAGGAGACTATTTTTTGCTGACTACCCTATTGCACTATTTCAATATGCATGCATTACCTAGTCAAAAAACAATAAAAGAAAATGTAGGTTATGTTCTAGTTCAGATTTTGATTTATAACTACGAAGCAACCTCATCAAGAAAAAGGATATGATCCTTTATGAGTCGGACACAATCTCATTTATTAAAAGGACTAATTTTATTAGGGCAATTAGCAGATTTTAAGTAACACATGCCACCTGGTAATCTCTCATGTTGGGCAGGGTGAAAGGGACTCTGGGTACTCTTAAGAAGGAATCTGATATCTGGAGGCTGACAAAAAAATGTTCTTTGTAGGAAATCTCGTCTGTCTCTGTTGTAAATGTGACTTCTTTAGGCTGTTATTTTAGATAGACTGATCTGTTTTATGATGCTGAAATAAGACTGACATATGAGTTTGCAAGAATATTTGATGGATGTTGTCCATCTGCCAAGTGCTCCTAACCTCTTTCTTCTCCACACTCTTAGCTTAGAGACAAAGGAGGAGGAGAGAAGAGTGTTTCTGTTAAGTAGAATTTTGTGGCAAAGACAGAGAGCACATTTCCTTTCATATGCAGAGTTACCAGTGCCACAATAAGTATCCACAATAGGGCAAATACCATTATAGGAAGTTTATCTGGTTAAGAACAAACATGGTTGAGGAGTTCTAAGTAGTTTGCCTGGTCAAAGAATGATGGCATGAAGGGTCATTTGAAAGTGTGTGATTATCTTTATCATATTCACTTATTTTCCAAGTATGAAAATAAAATACATTCTTTAAGAAATTGAAAAATATCAAAAGGTATAAGAAAAAAATCACCTATAACTCCATCACGAAGAGATCACACTGTTAACATTTCAGTGTTTCCTTTTAGTCTTTTTTTCTATATATGGTATGTTTTAAACAAGTCAACTTTTTCTCTCAGCCTCTTCTCTGGTTAGGATGGATGAAATGTCAGTGCTCTGAGCAAAGGCCGGCTCATCTACTTGTTTCCATGCTTTCTCCCAGAGCCACTGCTCTAACCCTTCCTATTGGCATTGCCAACCTCTCTCCCTGTCAGCCCATCAATATGCTCTACTGGCTCCCAGCTTTAAAAATCTCTCCCTTAAAAATAAATAAATAAATAAATAAATAAATAAATAAATAAATAAATAAACAAACAAATAAACAAATAAATAAATAAATAAAATAAAATAAAAATAAAAATAAAAATCTCTCCCTTAACGTTCCAGGCCTTCCAGTAGCTGTGCCATATCTCCTCCTTTTACAGCTGAGCTTTCTGAAAGAGTAGTCCATCTTCCCTAGCTCTTCTTCCTCACACCTCTCTCCTTAACCTTTTTATCTTGTACTTTCAGTGCTACTTGGCAAAGTGGACCATTCTCTCCTTGAAACATCTGGTTCATGTGGCTTGCAACAGACTACATCCCTCAATCTCCTCTCCTCTGCCACGTTCCTAAATGTTGGTGTCTCCCTGAGCTCTGACCTAGGTCCCCTTCTCTTCTCTTTCTAACTCACATTCAGTAACCTTACTCAGCGCCATGACATTTGCTCTATAAGTGAGTGACATACAAACCATTTCTAACATGGACTTCCTCTCTGAAGTCCAGACTCCTATATCCAGTTACCTACTTAGTGACTCTACTTATGTTTCATTGGCAAGTCAAATTTAACACCCCCCAAAGAGAATGCACAACCACCCTCCATCCTATTTGAATAAATACAGGCGAATGATACTATCATCCATAAACCATGAACAACACCCACATTTTAGGCTGGGCTGCCCAGAGAATGTTTACATAGACAGATATATAAGTATAGATATAGATTTTTTTTTTAAAGGAACTTCTGGTACAGTAATAGCCATATAAAAATCAACCATGACATAATAGTATTCTATTTCAATTTTTTTTTTAGATTTTATTTATTTATTCATGAGAAACACAGAGAGAGGCAGAGACATAAGCAGAGTGAGAACCAGGGCTTCCTGACTCGATCTTGGGACCCCAGGATCACGATCTGAACCAAAGGCAGACGCTCAACCACTAAGCCACCCAGGTGCCCCTCCATTTCAATTTCTATTTCCAAGACTAGAATTGCCATAGTTAAGTATTTATTTATTTCTCTTTCTTCTTTTTTGAAAAAACCCTGAACGTTTTGACTTCAAATTTTTCCCTAAAAAAAAACCCCAGCTGTATTTATATAAATGTATAAAAATCTAACTTCCAAGTGAATCATAATCTTCCAAAACTAAAAAAAAAAAATTCTGTTAAATACAGCTTTTTTCCCCAGAGATTACAAAACTAAATGGGGACACAAACAAGATTACGGCAGCTGAACAGCCAGAGATAAAGCTTTATGAGCCTGGCAGTAAGGAATGAGGGGCATGTCATTTTAAATTCTACTCAAAGACTGAAATATTATGCTCTAAACCTTGACTCCTATCCCTAAAAAACATTTCTCTCCTCTTCCCCAGCAAAAGACAGTTAAAAGTTTTAGCTTGTTTAAAGCACAAAATTTTCCAGTAAGTTATGCTCAATCACCTTATTAATATCTTTGACATGATGGCAAAAATATATTTAAAAGATTAAACATGTGAAAATGCTCAGGGACAATGGTAGGTCTGCCCTCCACTCACCCTGTGCATCTTGCTCTGCTGCAAAAAGAAAAAAACAAAAACACATTAATATCTATACTGGGTATCCTATCTCCTGTGAGACACTGTAGAATCCAACAGTTAACATGATTCTATGCAAATGTATCTTGCCTTATGACAACAATACCAAAAAATGGATACATTCAAATCCTAGGCTATTGCTAATTTGAAAGAAAAGAAACATATAATATTACAGTATTTTTTTGCGATCTTTAAAATGTAGGTCAAGGCTCTTGACAATCCCTTAGGTTATTTTTTCCCCTCTATAATAAAATTTTGTTTAAAGACTAATGCCTTTAAAAGAAAGACTAAAGATGTACATGGAGAATTTTTCAGGAAATTTTGTTTCTTTTAGAAAAATGTCATATTTTGCTCTATTTAAGTATATACACTAAGTGGATTCATAGCATTTTACCCCATGATCAAATGTGATCATTTTCAGAAAACTCTTTAAATAAAATAATTATAATAAACAGTATAAATATTTTTAAAACAGGTAAGGGTTTGACTCTGTTTAATATATCTAAAAATGGGTAATGCTATCATTAAAATAATGATTTCTAGAATATCACTGCCAAATTAATATTATAGGAATTTGGGAATCTGATACAAGCTTTCAGAATTTGTAAAGTGTCCTAATATCTGAAAAAAATTTAAATATCCCTATAATTTATATATATACTATAAATAGCATATTTAATACTAAACACTAATGGAAAACAATCTTCCATTAACTGATGCTGAAGATATCAAGAAAATGACATAAATTAGTCTACCTGAACTTCAAGGAAATACCATAAGATTTCATCTTTGTATGTATTCCCTGATAACATTTTTATGTCAAAGCAATTTTATGCCAAAGAACTTAGGGGGACAACATTTTTCAGGGCAAATCAGGACCCTAATAATAAACAATGAACCAGGGAGAGCTTTTTACTCTATCTAATTCTCTGCCTGGGCTAAAATCATGTGTACATAGCTAATATCACAGAGATTTTCGGTTGTAAAACAAATGTACTCAGAATTTTCCCAGGCTAGAATAGACCACATACTGGGTCACAAATCAGGTCTGAACCCATACCAAAAGATCGGGAAAGTGCCCTGTATATTCTCAGACCATAATGCCTTGAAATTAGAGCTAAACCACAACAAGAAGTTTGGAAGGACCACAAACACGTGGAGGTTAAGGACCATCCTGCTAAAAGATGAAAAGGTCAACCAGGAAATTAAGGAAGAATTAAAATGATTAATGGAAACTAATGAGAATGAAGATACAACCGTTCAAAATCTTTGGGATGCAGCAAAAGCAGTCCTGAGGGGGAAATACATCGCAATACAAGCATCCATTCAAAAACTGGAAAGTACTCAAATACAAAAGCTCACCTTACACATAAAGGAGCTAGAGAAAAAGCAGCAAATGGACCCCACGCCCAGCAGAAGAAGAGAGTTAATTAAAATTTGAGCAGAACTAAATGAAATCCAGACCAAAAGAACTGTGGAACAGATCAACAGAACCAGGAGTTGGTTCTTTGAAAGAATTAATAAAATAGATAAACCATTAGCCAACCTTATTAAAAAGAAGAGAGAGAAGACTCAAATTAATAAAATCATGAATGAGAAAGGAGAGATCACTACCAACACCAAGGAAATACAAATGATTTTTTTTTTTTTTTTATGATAGTCACAGAGAGAGAGAGAGAGAAAGAGAGGCAGAGACACAGGCGGAGGGAGAAGCAGGCTCCATGCACCGGGAGCCTGATGTGGGATTCGATCCCGGGTCTCCAGGATCGTGCCCTGGGCCAAAGGCAGGCGCCAAACCGCTGCGCCACCCAGGGATCCCATACAAATGATTTTAAAAACATATTATGAACAGCTCTACGCCAATAAATTAGGCAATCTAGAAGAAATGGACGCATTCCTGGAAAGCCACAAGCTACCAAAACTGGAGCAGGAAGAAATAGAAAACCTGAACAGGCCAATAACCAGGGAGGAAATTGAAGCAGTCATCAAAAACCTCCCAAGACACAAGAGTCCAGGGCCACATGGCTTCCCAGGGGAATTCTATCAAACGTTTAAAGAAGAAATCATACCTATTCTACTAAAGCTGTTTGGAAAGATAGAAAGAGATGGAGTACTTCCAAATTCGTTCTATGAGGCCAGCATCACCTTAATTCCGAAACCAGACAAAGACCCCACCAAAAAGGAGAATTAGAAACCAATATCCCTGATGAACATGGATGCAAAAATTCTCAACAAGATACTAGCCAAGAGGATCCAACAACACATTAAGAACATTATTCACCATAACCAAGTAGGATTTATCCCCAGGACACAAGGCTGGTTCAACACTCGTAAAACCATCAATGTGATTCATCATATCAGCAAGAGAAAAACCAAGAACCATATGATCCTCTCATTAGATACAGAGAAAGCATTTGACAAAATACAGCATCCATTCCTGATCAAAACCCTTCAGAGTGTTGGGATAGAGGGAACTTTCCTTGACATCTTAAAAGCCATCTACGAAAAGCCCACAGCAAATATCATTCTCAATGGGGAAGCACTGGGAGCCTTTCCCCTAAGATCAGGAACAAGACAGGGATGTCCACTCTCACCACTGCTATTCAACATAGTACTGGAAGTCCTAGCCTCAGCAATCAGACAACAAAAAGACATTAAAGGCATTCAAATTGGCAAAGAAGAAGTCAAACTCTCCCTCTTCGCCGATGACATGATACTCTACATAGAAAACCCAAAGGCCTCCACCCCAAGATTGCTAGAACTCATACAGCAATTTGGTAGCGTGGCAGGATACAAAATCAATGCCCAGAAATCAATGGCATTTCTATACACTAACAATGAGACTGAAGAAAGAGAAATTAAGGAGTCAATCCCATTTACAATTGCACCCAAAAGCATAAGATACCTAGGAATAAACCTAACCAAAGAGGTAAAGGATCTATACCCTAAAAACTATAGAACACTTCTGAAAGAAATTGAGGAAGACACAAAGAGATGGAAAAATATTCCATGCTCATGGATTGGCAGAATTAATATTGTGAAAATGTCAATGTTACCCAGGTCAATTTACACGTTTAATGCAATCCCTATCAAAATACCATGGACTTTCTTCAGAGAGTTAAAACAAATTATTTTAAGATTTGTATGGAATCAGAAAAGACCCCGAATAGCCAGGGGAATTTTAAAAAAGAAAACCATAGCTGGGGGCATCACAATGCCAGATTTCAGGTTGTACTACAAAGCTGTGGTCATCAAGACAGTGTGGTACTGGCACAAAAACAGACACATAGATCAATGGAACAGAGTAGAGAATCCAGAAGTGGACCCTCAATTTTATGGTCAACTAATATTCGATAAAGGAGGAAAGACTATCCATTGGAAGAAAGACAGTCTCTTCAATAAATGGTGTTGGGAAAATTGGACATCCACATGTATAAGAATGAAACTGGACCACTCTCTTTCACCATACACAAAGATAAACTCAAAATGGATGAGAGATCTAAATGTGAGACAAGATTCCATCAAAATCCTAGAGGAGAACACAGGGAACACCCTTTTTAAACTTGGCCACAGTAACTTCTTGCAAGATACATCCACGAAGGCAAAAGAAACAAAAGCAAAAATGAACTATTGGGACTTCATCAAGATAAGAAGCTTTTGCACAGCAAAGGATACAGTCAACAAAAGTAAAAGACAACCTACAGAATGGGAGAAGATATTTGCAAATGACATATCAGATAAAGGGCTAGTTTCCAAAATCTATAAAGAACTTATTAAACTCAACACCAAAGAAACAAACTTCCAATCATGAAATGGGCAAAAGACATGAAGAGAAATCTCACAGAGGAAGACATGGACATGGCCAACATGCACATGAGAAAATGCTCTGCATCACTTGCCATCAGGGAAATACAAATCAAAACCACAATGAGATACCACCTCACACCAGTGAGAATGGGGAAAATTAACAAGGCAGGAAACAACAAATGTTGGAGAGGATGCGGAGAAAAGGGAACCCTCTTACACTGTTGGTGGGAATGTGAACTGGTGCAGCCACTCTGGAAAACTGTGTGGAGGTTCCTCAAAGAGTTAAAAATAGACCTGCTCTACGACCCAGCAATTGCACTCTTGGGGATTTACCCCAAAGATTCAGATGCAATGAAACGCCGGGACACCTGCACCCCGATGTTTCCAGCAGCAATGTCCACAATAGCCAAACTGTGGAAGGAGCCTCGGTGTCCATCGAAAGATGACTGGATAAAGAAGATGTGGTTTATGTATACAATGGAATATTACTCAGCAATTAGAAACGACAAATACCCACCATTTGCTTCAACGTGGATGGAACTGGAGGGTATTATGCTCAGTGCAGTAAGTCAATCGGAGAAGGACAGTGTATGTTCTCATTCATTTGGGGAATATAAATAATAGTGAAAGGGAATATAAAGGAAGGGAGAAGAAATGTGTGGGAAATATCAGGAAGGGAGACAGAACATAAAGACTCCTAACTCTGGGAAACGAACTAGGGGTGGTGGAAGGGGAGGAGGGCAGGGGGTGGGGAGGAATGGGTGACGGGCACTGAGGGGGACAGTTGACGGGATGAGCACTGGGTGTTATTCTGTATGTTGGTAAATTGAACACCAATAAAAATTAATTTATAAAAAAAATTTTCCCAGGCTTCCGATTTTTTTTTTAAGATTTTATTTATTTATTCATGAGAGACAGAGAGAGAGAGAGAGTGAGGCAGAGACACAGGCAGAGGGAGAAGCAGACTCCACGCAGGGAGCCTGACGTGGGACTTGATCACAAGTCTCCAGGATCACGCCCTGGGCTGAAGGCAGCACTAAACCCCTGAGCCACCAGGGCTGCCCCCAGGCTCCTGATTCTCAGTTCACACTGCACAACCTTAGAAGGCACCATGAAGTTGTACCTCAGTGCTCCAGGGTGAAACCATTCACGTTAAATATGAAACAAATGGTGCCTTCTGGATTTGTACAGCCTGGGCCACCCTGTATCACTTAGGGGTACAACAGAGGTCATAACACAAGTAATCATATTTTGCTGGTTTGTTACCATCAACGTAGGACTCTTGTTGTCTTAGAAAGTTGCCATAAGTATGTCTCACAATTGCTCACGGACAAGTCTGCTTCAGCTAGATATTACTGTTACTACGCAGTTGGTATTCAACTGAGTATCTGTCTCCTTCCCACACTGCCAGGCAGACAGTGGCTGTTGGTTACTCAGAGCTCTCGCTGCTCCCTAGCATGTGGAGTCCTTGCCAGCTAGGCTGGGTACTGTTCGGCATCGCTCAACAGGCAAAGCAGTCTCTCCAGGTTTTCCATCAGGTAGTTTATTCCTCTGCTGATGATCCTCTGGATGGATTCCTATACTGTTGTGTGGCTACTCAGCCCATCAATCATGGCCATAACACTTCTGCTGTCCTAGTCACCAAGAGTCCTTTGGGAAGTGGAAATGATGGATCTTTTTCCTTAGGGTTCCATGCTGACTGAGACAAGGCAAGTTGTTGCTTGTACCCCATTTATAGGTTGAGTGAAGGACCTCTTTCAGTTTTCACTTTTAATCTCACCCTTCCTTAGGTCACAGATATACACCCATTGTGGCTGGATTTGGCTGGGGATGGTTTTCATTAACAGCCAATACTTGTATTCAGAGTTGTGACTCCCTGTAACAACTAGGGCTTTGTTATTAGGTCAAATTTGTGCTCTTTCCCTTAGTATCAGTCATCTGTGAGAAGATTCTATGACTCTTGGCCAAAAGATTCCTGCTAGGCAAATTTGCTGCTCACTAGAAATGCCTGGCTTGCTGAAGTGGGCACAGTTTCCATTCCTTTCCCAAAAGGCCTGGGTGTGCTCTGACTATGTGAAGAGACTCACCTCACTGGTTGCTCAGTTATGTCTGAATCTCCCTTACACTCAAGGTGGGACTTGTTACATAAACCACCTAAGGGTTTTTAAGCTCCATCAATACTATTAATATTGGTGATTTCAATACCCTCTTATTCTAGTTATTCATTGCTGTGTAGCAAATCATCCCCAAACTCTGCAGCTTCATACCAGCATTTTATTGTATCTCATGATTTTGTGAGTTAGGGATTCATGCAGGATTTGTGGGTAGGAAATTCTTCCACTCCATGTGGCATCAGTGAAGGTCATTCAGTGGTATCCAGCTAGTAGGTAGGCTGGTCTGGAGAGGCCAAGATAGCTTTACTCATACAGTTGGCACTGGGAAGCTGGGCTCAACTAGGATTGTTGATGAGAGTGGCTTACACGTGTCTCTGGCATGGTGACCACAGGTAGTCATATTTCCTTCACGGCAGTTCAGGGCACTCAGAGAATGTTTCAAGAGACATGAAGCAGACACTGCCAGTTTTTTAAGGCCTGGGCTTAAAAATGTCATAGCCTTACTTCTGCTATCTTCTATTAACTGAGGAAGTCATAGGAAATGCTGGGGTTTAAGGGTGAGCAACACAGACTCCCCAACAAGAAGCATCTGAAAACTGTGGCAACCTGTAAACTACACTCTGTCCTATTTTGCCAAGAGGCTGGGAAAGAGTTATTTCACATGAAAGATAACAGAGTAAAGTAACTGTTCCCTTCCCTGACAACTCACTAAACAACAAAAAAGATGAAGAGTGGCTAAGTGTCTTTCTTTAATGAAAAACAGAAATGGCCATAGTACCAAGCAACAGTCATAACTGTCAAATACCATTAAATCTGTATTAAAATGAGAAAGGAAGCTGAGAACCAACACATAACTCCTTACGCCTCCCCTTTTCTGAGTTCTTTATTTTAATTATTCTCCTGGGTAGCTAAATTGTGTCATCGCATGGTTATTTCCAGAAAAAAAGACTTTTCTAAAAGAAAGTGCACTGCTCCAAGAGGCGGTTTCAATGAGCCTTTGCTTAGAGCTGTCAGTTCCAAGGGCATGAGGAATTCATAGTGGGAAGTGGAAAACGTCCTGATGAGACTCAGTTCATATTCAGTACAGCAGGTAGTGGGAGAGGAAGACCATGGGAAAGTGACCTATCATCTGCTCATCCAGTAAAGGAGTGGCTGGTGGCCAGTGGAAGGCTGGGGGAAGGGAGAAAGAAGTGGCAGCATTCAATACGCTAGATACGTCATGACACCATCATGACACAGGAAGACTGTCATTTAGAAGACACAGTATGAATGGTGCTCCCTGGGCTTGTATCAGCCAATGCCTTGTACAGTGACTTCAAACTGAAGGGAGAAGACAATATATAGAGTGGGTGGGAAGGTGTTCAAAAGTATCAACCTAATCCAAAGTGAAGACTTCTCAAATCATCCTTCCTCCATTTGCACTTCTTTTTTTGGCTAGAACACAACTATTTCCAGTCCCACTTGAGAAGACCAAGACCCCCCCCCCCCCCAAAAAAAAGTGACATAAGAGTTAAGGATTGCTTATAAGTTAATACGGATTGCTTATAAGCCAAAGACAAAAGAAGAGCATCTACCACAGGAAAGAATTACAGAAAAAGTTCAGACAAAATTTCTCCATCCTTCAAAGGTATTTCTTATACAGTCTTCTCATTAAAAAGGAAAAATCTGAAGATTTTTTTCTCTTGAAAGAGATGGTATGAAGCTTCAATAAACAAATTACATAAGACAACAGAAAGAGATAAAAACTGAGTTGGTTGTGATCAGAAAAGGAATGGAGGAAAAATCATGACAGAAGAAAAGATGTAAACCAAGCATGACTGGATTCATAGACAGGGTGAGATACATGGGTTAAGGTATACAAAATGAAAGAAAAAAAGAACAAAGATTCAATTGGCTCTCATGAGGCAGTATGAGCTGGCTCCTGTAAATTGCAGGATGTTAGTAAAATGGATATGGAAGGATGGTCGCTAAGACACAGCTTGGTGATGTTGCGAACACCTACAGACATTCTGTGAAGGAGCCAGCAATGAACAAAGGGAGAAGGCTCACTGCCTTGGTTCTCTCAACAGCAATACACACTGCCAAATACAGAGTGGAACAGTGTTTGCGATGTTTTAAGGAAAAGTAAATGCTAAGCTAAGTATACTGTATCTAACGAAAGTGAGCTTTGAGCTCAAGCAGGCGAGAGTTTAGGGTTTGAGGAAATAACTATGAGATGACACAATTTAGTTACCCAAGAGAATGATTAAAATAAGGGAGGGCATAGTAAAAAAAGACTTGACATGAGCACTGAACCAACTTAAATACAGAAAAAAGATTAAACAGCCCTACAAATTAAGCTTATATACTACCAATGCAAAGCATTGATTACATAAAAGAATAGTGTAAGAAGTTCAGGACATGGAAATCAAGGAGATGGGAGGAAGTGTAACTGTGCTTCATTCTCCAGAGCAAGGAGGTTAATAGATATTGTCTGGAATTGGAATTAGAATGAATCTAACCTTTTAATTTTAGCAAAAGTCTTGTGGTGAAGAAAAACATTTTTCTGACTTTCAACAATTTCTTCCTTTTTGCTCTAAGTTTCTCTTTCTTCTGTTAAATGTGAGTAAAATACTTAAAACAGTATTTAGATAGTTTGGTGAAATATAACCAATGAGGAAAATTGGGTAGGTAGATGGTACATGGGTCTCTCTCTATTATTTCCTACAAATGCATGTAAATTTATAATTATACCAATGAAAATTTCAACAAAAATAATATTTATAGAATTCCATTTTTGTAAGAACTTCCCTATCTCTCTTGTTACACACATACACATACAGAAAGACACCTGGAATTGTGTTCATCAAATGTTTGTGCTTGGTTTTTTTTCCCCTTGGTGCTATGGTTTCAAGTGATTTCCTAAAACCTCTTTATATTTTTATGTATTTATTGGGTTTATAATAAGTAACAGTCACTTTTACAAATAAACTAATATTCACATTCATTATTCCTACAGAGGAATTAAGAAGCAGAGACAACCAAAACATGTTTCAAAGTAAAAGATTCCAATGGCTCCTATCTGAGCAAAGTAATGGAGTGAGACAGGCAAAGATTAAGAGGGAGCATATTGGCAAAACTGGTAAAACCAGCGTGATAATGAGAGCTTGAGCCTTTTAAATTGGGGCTTCAAACAGAAAATGCAATATTCCCTTGCAAAAGCCAGCATCTACATTGTAGAACCATGTGTGCTGGTTATAAGACACTGGAATATCCATACTATTCAATCCATAATTCCACTACCAAAACCCCTCTAAACACATCTGATTTACCCTTAGGGGTATTGGTTAGATTCTCTTGATGAATGATAACTGAATTTCAAGAAACGACACAGAAATGAAAGTGAAAACTTCTAGTCCTGGCTCTGTAGGAGCTCACTGTGCCTCAATGGCATTCTTCTAGAAGGACCATGACCCATAGCACACAAATTCATAGAAATGATTTTAGGAACAAAGGAGATGTTCATGTAAATTTTATCATTTTTTCCATGTCCTCTTTTTGTTTCTTTTTCTTTTTTTCTTTAAGATTTTATTTATTTGAGAGAGAGCAAGCATTGAAGGAGAGAGAGAAGCAGACTCCTGGCTGAACAAAGAGCCCCCGTGGAGCTCAATCCCAGGACTCTGGGTTCATGACCTAAGCATAGGGCAGACACTTAACTGACTGAGCTACCCAGGTGCCCCCCTCTTTTTGCTTGTCCCTAACCCAGCAAGAGAACTATAATAAGTTTTCTCTAGAAAAGAAATTAAAAACCTTTCTCTCAAGAAAAATCTTTCATGTTGGTTCTCCTTTCTTTTTTACACTTAAGAAATAGCTAAATGCACTATTAATTGTGTCTATTAAATATATAAAGCCAGATGAGGGCTTTCTAACCCAGATCTCAACCCAAACTCTTCAAGTCAAGATTATACACACAGTTGACCCTTGGACAACATGGGTTTGAATTGCACAGGTCTACTTGTGTGTGAAATTTTTTCAAAACATACAGTATAGCACTATGAATGTATTTTCTTTTCCTTATGATTTACTTAATAACATTGTTTTCTTCCTAGATTCCTTTATTGTAAAAATACAGTATATAATACATATAACATGCATGATGTGCTGTTTACGTTCTCAGTAAGGCTTCTGGTCAACGGTGGGTTATTAGTTCAGTTTTGGGTACGTCAAAATTTATAACTTGGATTTTCAACTGCATAGGAGGTTGGCACCCCTAACCCCATATTGTTCAAGGGTCAACTGTATCTTTATTGAGCACTCACTGCACGCAAAGTCCTGGACCCAGCACTGGAGATACAAAGATGATTAAGATTCACAAAATATATTGTATATAAGTACCATTAATTGATGGTGATAACTTACACCATGTCAGGTACTGTGCTCAGCTCATTTTTTTAAAAATTTATTTATTTATTTATTTATGATAGTCACAGAGAGAGAGAGAGAGAGAGACAGAGACACAGGCAGAGGGAGAAGCAGGCTCCATGCACCGGGAGCCCGATGTGGGACTTGATCCCAGGTCTCCAGGATCATGCCTTGGGCCAAAGGCAGGCGCCAAATCCCTGCGCCACCCAGGGATCCCCGAAAAGATTTTATTTATTTATTCATGAGAGACACATAGAAAAAGAGAGAGAGAGAGAGAGAGAGAGAGAGAGAGGCAGAGACATAGGCAGAGGGAGAAGCAGGCTCCCTGCAAGGAGCCTGATACGGAACTCGATCCCAGGATCCCAGGATCACGACCTGAGCCAAAGGCAGACGCTTAAACACTGAACCACCCAAGCGTCCCTGCTCAGCTCATTTTTAGGCATTATTACATTTATCCTCACAGGTTTATGGGGTAGGTATCATTTGTAAGCAAGTTCATAAGCAAGTTCATAAGCAAGAATTAACTGGGTTATAAGTGAGGTTTAGTAACTTGCCCAAGGTCACAAAACTAGTACACGGCACAACTAGTACCTGAAGGATGGGGACTTAAATCCAGGTCTTTCTGACTTTGAAGCAAGAACAAAGGGCTGCATGACCACAGAGGGTAGAAAATGTAAATACATACTCGGGGCTTTGGGGAAAGGTATCTCAAAAGTGCTAAACTGGCCTTTGGAGATATGGTTTTGAAGTATGTTTTCAAGGACAGAGTGAAGATGGGAGATTTCAAGGAAAGAACGCTGTATAAGCTCCAATAGAAAGGAGTGAAAATGCATAGCAGTGTTAGCACCCAGCAAGTGGCCTGGTGGCCAAGGTGAGGATACAGGGGGAGGGATGGACACACTGATCGTCATAGGCCCACAGACTGTCATCAGTGATATACTGGGAGCCACTGAGAGTTTGATGAAACTAAAGACTGAAAAATAGCACACTAGAAGTCTTAGAGTGTGGTATAACTTCAAGGAGTAATTGCCAGAGAAAGGAGACGAAATCTTTTATAAATTAACACAGATTTGTTGGCACTTGCTGATAACTTGTTTACTAATAACAAATGCAGGGCAGCACTGGTGGCTCAGCGGTTTAGCGCCACCTTCAGCCCAGGGCATGATCCTGGAGACCCTGGATAGAGTCCCAGGTCGGGCTCCCTGCATGGAGCCTGCTTCGCCCTCTGCCTCTCTCTCTCTCTCTCTCTCTCTCTCTGTCTCCCATGAATAAATAAATAAATAAAATCTAAAAAACAACAACAAATGCAAATCCCTAAACTCTTTTCAAAAGAAAGGAAAAGATCATGATGTTGATGATCATCAATTCATGTCAAACAGTCACTAAAATCAAGTTACAACATGACTGTATCCCAAATATTTCAAAGGTGCTAAATTATTTTAAACTTAGTTACTTCTACACTCTACCCTCTTAATTAAAAGAAAAAAGTCTAGGGAAACATGAGCAAAAATTTCTTGACCCTTGAATACACTCCTCAGTAAACTCCAACTGCAGTATTTCAAAGAAGCTGGTGAAAGCCGAAATGCCCATTATGAGTAAATCATACAAAGCAGCTCCCCAAAATCCAGCAAAAACTCTTAGTATCACTAGTTTTGTGAATGCTAATTTCTACTACTGGTGAGGGATACAGAAACTAGTAAGAGGACTGGTCTGAAAATCATGGGATCTGAGCTACAGCTCTGCATGGGTTGTGAACTAGTTATTGAATTGGCAGGACTGAATTTCTCTGGCTTCAGTTTTCTGGTCTCTCAAATAAGTAACCAGAAGAAAAGTTCCCTTCCAATAATAAATCTATTTTGGCATGACTATTCTCTGGTGGGAAAAAAAGGGTGCAGCATGATCCAGACAGGAACTGAACTAGGTGTTAGGACAAATAGGGTCTGGCTCCAGCTCTTCTGCATGACAGGATATAAAATGACCCAGAACAAGCCTTGTGTTTCCCCTTGGTTGATGGTTTTTTCCCTTTCCTTGATGGTTTTTCACTCTGTTTATAAAGCATTTTACTCTGAAGCATCAAAGTAACTTAACTCCTAGAAATTATTTATAGCTTGTTAGTACATTTTAACAACTTATTCTTCCTGTTTACTTGAATTCCTTTATTTATTGCAACTTAAAAGCAGAGATAGTCATAATGGCCTTACCCATGGAAATGCTTAATCAATAGCCTATTCCTATAAAATTCCCCCAAGAGATCATGCTTAAAAGCTCTTATCTGGGAACTTTTCTGGAAGAGGAAGTAGTAAAGAAAGGCATAAGGAAATATTTCAGGTGGAGAAGGATAAGTTATTATTTATTTTCTAAATTTCCTGGTCCTAAATGAACCCTTACTATATCCTCCCACCTCCACTTATCATTTTTCTAAGTTCCCTCTCTTGGACAGACACTGTCACCAGCTCATGCCTTAATGAGAACTCTTCTCTTGGATTTCATATGGACAATTCCTTTACCCGTTGTTTTGGCAAAGATAAAACTGGAATTTTCCAAAATAAAATTTACTTAGACTATAAGCACACAGACACACACACCAAATAATAAATAATGATTTCCATGGTAGCAAGGATCATATCACAATTGGTGTTGGGTTGAATGAAGGCATAAGAAATTTAGTCGTGCTGTAGGCTAAAAACAGAAAATAGAAAAGAAGACTACGCCAAGATAATCCCTAGATTTCTGGTTGGCAGAAGGAATTGAGTGGTGGTGTCATTAATAAGAAAGGGACCAAAGTACTAACTTTGGATGGGACAGCATAAATTCAATTTTGGACATGTTCAGTTTGAAGTGTCTTTGAAACTTTGAAATATTCACGCAGATATGGGAATCAAAAGAGTAGTTATTATAAGAGCAGCCAGGATAAGCTTTTTAAAAGTCCCACATATTAGGGGAAATGAGTATAACGTTCCAAAGGGTGAATAATTCTCAAAGACATAGTTATAGCCATTAGAGAAAAATTACCAAGCCCAGAAAATAGAGAATAAAATAGAATCACGCATTGTATCCCACTGAAAAAACCCTATTATTACCTCCCACTGATTTTTCTGCTTCCTTTTTTTATTCCTTTTCTTTTTTTTGTAAAATCAAAATCCCTTTCAACTGAAATTTACATGACATAAAGCCTTATATCTAAATAAAGAATTGACAGCTTGAATCAGGCTTTCAGTACTGAATGGTTGTATAATTTTTTAGTTTGTCTTTCATTTGTTAATCCTTTCAGATATGTCTCAAAGTTGCCTTATATCTTGGTTTCAAAACCATATATGCTGGGACAAGTGGGGTGATTGTAAGAGCACCACAAGTACAGCTGTATTTTGGGCCTAAGAAATGACTATGTTTGGGTTACTAAATTCTTACAAATACTTTTTTTTTACTTTTATTTATTTATTTTTAAAGATTTTATTTATTTATTCATGAGAGACACAGAGAGAGAGGTAGAGACATAGACAGAGGGAGAAGAAGCAGTCTCCCTCCAAGGAACCTGATGCCGGACTCAATCCCAGACTCAGGGATCACACCCTGATCTGAAGGCAGAGCCACCAGGGCGTCCTTCCTTTTTGCTTTTATAAAATTATATGCAAAACAGAATTTACACACATCAAAGTTAATCACCACTAGCATATCCAGGGTATCAAGTAAAATATTAAAGTTACTTTGCTTTGTATGTAAAACAAAATAAATTTTTCAAGGTGACATGCTAATAATATAACCACAAAACAAAATTCTTTAAAAGATGGATTGATTGATTGCTAGCTAGTGAGTTGTGGGGAGGGGCCCAGGGAGAGAATCTTCCAAGCAGACTCCCTGTTGAGCATGGAATTTGACCCAGGGCTCCATCCCAGGACCAGAGCCAAAACCAAGAGTTGGAAGCTCAACCAACTGAGCCACCAGGTGCCCCACAAAATGAAATTCTGAGTTGGGATTTATCCTTCAAGTGGGTACTGGGCTAGGTTTTTCCTTTATTTAAGGAATGCAAATCATATCTTAAATAATACTTTTAGGTATATGTTCAAGATATAAAAAATAAAGAATTTTAGAAACCTGTTTCCATTTTCCACATAATTCACTGCTATAGTATCTCAATATATCCTTCCTCTGTGGGAAGAAATTCCAAGACGGTTGCAAGAAAGCATTCTGCCTCTCACACAGAAACTGGAAGTGAAGGATGCCTGGGTGGCTCAGTGGCTGAGCATCTGCCTTCGGCTCAGGGAGTGATCCTGGGGTCCAGGGATCAAGTCCCACATCGGGCTCCCTTCGAGGAGCCTGCTTCTCCCTCTGCCTATGTCTCTGCCTCTCTCTATGTATCTCTCATGAATAAATAAAAAAAAGAAAGAAAGAGAGAAACTGGAAGTGAGGGAGAAGCAAGTGTTTCTCACTGCATTTCTTCACCTGTACAACATGGATCTATGATCTAAGCATAGGGAACCAGATGGCCTTGTATGGAACTTAGAATCTTGAGCGACAGAGCTCAAGGTCAGTTTACAAACATTTTGAAGTGGTTGTGGCATTCCAGAAACCAGTGTTGCCGCAGGACTTGGAGTGGAGAGTAGGTATCAGTGGTGGCTTCCTAGGCAGTTCTTGGGGAAGGCTAATTGAGGCTTCCTTTGTTTCATACCTAGGCCTGGCTCTCTGCCTTCCTCTCAATCCCCTGAGCCATTCAGTATTTTTCACTCAATTGCTTTTCTTCTTAAATTGGCTTGTATTGTTTTTAGTCAAGAATGTTGAATAGTACATTTCAATTACAAATGACTTTTATCTGTTCCCATTAAATCATGCAATTGAATACTTTAAAATACTGGATTCAAGGGCCAAACTTTTCTTTTAAAATCTTTTATAATTTAAAGTTCTCATGGATTCAGTCTGCACTGTAACACTGTCAATTTAACTTTGGTGAAAAACACGTTTCCATGGCTGGAGAGTCTGTCACAGAAGGAGTTGCTGCCTGCATATGCTTCTTGATTCCTCAGAGCAGGTGAGTAAGTTATGAGAGTGACCTGTTATATATATTCAGGCCTTGACTTAAGATACAAAGTTCTTGTATCCATCCCACAGTGCCTTCTAACACTGCCCCTGGCCGTTATCAGGAAATTTAAAGTACTCAGTTTGTATTCAATTTATTTTAGGACAGTCTTCTTTAAAACTGAATTATGATTCTTTAAGAATTATCCAGCCAAAGACATATATCAATCTGATTTCACAGGTTAATGTCACATACAAAAAAACCCAAACAAACAAAACAAAAAATGTCGGGCAGCCCGGTGGTTCAGCGGCTTAGCGCCGCCTTCAGCCCAGGAAAGGATCCTGGAGACCAGGGGTTGGGCTCCCTGCATGGAGTCTGCTTCTCTCTCTGCCTGTGTCTCTGCCTTTCTCTCTCTCTGTGTCTCTCATGAATCAATCAATCAATCAATCAATCAGTCAATCTTAAAAAAAAAAAATGTCAGCTTCGAACAGCTATGTTGATTTAGCACAGATTTTGGATCAACCTTACAAATGCTGGGATCAAATAATTCCACCTGATATTGAAGACTACTACCCCACCAATATGTTGCCAGTGGCGCCCTGCAGCCTCTCTCCTTTTGCCAGAGTATGTTTCACTCTTTTCATGGACTAAGATCCATGGTCAAAAGGTGTTGTGCATTAATGATCCAAACTCTACTCCCATCTCCTCCAAATTATATACTTGTGAAAAACAGAATATTTGTTTGAATATTTTTAAGTAGTATTAAAACAGCAAAGACATTCTTGAAAGCAAGATGAGCATTATAGTGGACCAAACAGGTCAGATACACCCTGGACAAGAGGGCAGAAACCACAGGCTGACACAAAGCCCAGGACCAGAAAAAGGCGGAAGAGGCTTGGAAGGTAAAGGAAACAAAATGCCCCACTCACAATGAAGGCCTTTACCTAGGCTGGCGAGAGAGAATGCAGCTGAATGTGGGGAAGGGATGTCTCTTACCTGGAAGAGAGCATTGAAAAAAATCTGCATCTTCTTCCTTTTATGGAGCCAAGTGCCTGCAATGACAAGAGGAATCACAGACACAAGGTCTACTTCACACTGGTTCAGTGACCAAATCTATAATGCCCTCCAAATCCTATTGGGCAGAAGGGCTCCTGAAGCCAGATTATGGCAAAAGCAAAGCTTCCAAAAAAAAAAAAAAAAAAAAAAAGAAGAAGAAGAAGAAGAAGAAGAGAATGCAGAAGGAAAGAAAAAGAAGAACAAAAACCCTTCCCGTTCATGGTGGCAGAGCAAACCAAAATTCTAAACCCCAGAAGAAAACCAAATATTAAGGGAACAAATGAACTCAATAATCAGGACAACTGATCCGTTTTGAAATGCAAATCAAGAAATGACTATTAAAGAGTCTACAGAGACAAAGAAAAGAACCACATTCACAAAAAAAGAAAAAAAAGTAGCCAGATATGAATAGCCAGAAATAAAGTCAGATATAAATAAAGAATAAATGTTTACAGAAAGTAAGAAATTCTAGAAATAAAAATAGAGCTGTTGACAGAAATATCAGCATGAAAAATACGTATTCAGGGTAACTCTAGACAAGTCCTAAGAATTAGTGAATTGATAAACAATTCTGAAGAAATCATCCCCAAAAAAGCAGAAATTAATAATGAATGACAAACATAAAAGAGAAAGTATAAGATACATGAGGTATACAAGACACTGCAATATTTATCTCTTAGAAGTAGAAAATAAAAAGAATAAAAGAGGATCAATATTTAACAGAATAATGACTGGAAATTTTCCACAACTGGGTGAAACAGAAGTTCTCACATCGAAAAAAAAAAAAAGTTCTCATATCGAAGACATATTCTGAATTCTTAACAGGATAAACAAGAATCAATTTTGTGACTCAGAAATACAAGTGTTGAGCCTAATGCGGTACCCAATCTATAGCTGTTTTCAATAATTTTTTTTCCTTATTTTAACCTCTGGAACTTGGAGCAATAGGCTTAGAATCTAAATATTGTGTAATTCAACCATTCTTATGATGCTTGGATGCTGGGAGGCAATTCTCCATGGGTCTCTCACATTTCTGTATGTCTTATATTAGCTTTTTTTCCAGACTGTATTTCCAAGGATGCTTGTATAGCAAATGGTCTTGGAAGTTAGAGAGAATGTCTCTCTCCAGAACAGATAGAAGTTTTGTTTGTTGAACAGGATAGTAAGATAATGTCACTCTAAGACAAACCTTGGGCAAGTGTGCCAGCCGTTTTCAAAGACTGGAGTTTTCCAAGCTCAGGTTCCTACACTGGGAGGCAAACCCACTGTATATACCCATCCACTTAGGTCATTTCACATCAGCCCTAGCACATGTGGGGCAAGAACAACCAACATGAATATAAAACTCATGTTGTTAGCTTAGCAAGAGTAGTAAAGCCCTTTGTCTCTGATCCTGGCATCTCGTATCTTCTGCCAATATGCAAGAAACTGGAACGTCAACTATGAGCTTACAAAAAAAAGTAAAATCTCAAATCCTCCATAGTTCTTGACATAGTTCTTGAACACCCTACACAGTGCTGGTACACTTCAGTTTCTGTTCTTTTTGTTTGTTTGCTTGTTTATCTGCTTGCTATGGAAAGAATGGGGTCATGGCCAACCATGGAACTGAATTCACACAAAGAAAGGATGAACATGTATGAGCTCATGGCCACCTACTCACTGTAAACTACACACCTGCTTCCTTCTTATCTGCAATGCATTCCACTCACAACGTAACGTTTCCTCATTACAGGAATATGAGTTCTGTCTCTCCAGCAAGGCTGTAAACTCATATAGGCAGACTATTACCTCCAGAGATGTCTATTGTCATTACTCTTTTTACTCATGTGAATAAAGCCTGGGTTTAGGGATCAGGATTTGAATTCCAGCTAAGCCATTCATTACCTGTGTAGCCTTGCACAAGTTAATTAGCCTCCACAAACTTTGGTTCTTCTTAGTTGTGAAAATGGGGCATCCTAGAACACTTCCCTCAGAGCTATTGTAAAATCACATGAGATAATAGAAAGTCCTAACGTCTGGCACTCAGTTAGGCATCAAGCAAATAGCAATGAAACATGTAACCCTTGACAGGAATTCAAACAGAATCATCTTTTAAGTCATGCACTATTTTTTACTCACTTCTCCTAACTTAGCCCTAAATAGTGATATGCTCCTGAAATGGAACTAATAGAATTCTCAAGAATCAACTGAAACTATAAAAGACTACTCTTTGACTTAGTACTGTCTCTAGGAATTTATCTTAAGGAAACAATAAGGGATTCATGTGCAGTTCTGTTCATGAGTGTTACTTATTAGAGTTAAAAAATAATTAGGAACTTGGGACATCGGGGCGGCTCAGGGATTGAGAGCCTTTGGCTCAGGTTGTGATCCCGGGTCTGGAATTAAGTCCCACATTGGGCTCCCTGCAAGAAGCCCACTTCTCCCTCTGCCTATGTCTCTGTCTCTTTCTCCGTGTCTCTCATGAATAAATAAATAAAATCTTTAAAAAAAATTAGGAACAACCTAAATGTCTAATGATAGAGGATTATTTAAATCAATTATTGAGCAGTCATGCAAGGTAATGTCTGCAGCAATTAAAAAGATCTGTCATAGAATATGAATGACATAGATTTAATGACATGAATATTCACTATTTAGTGAAAAAAAGCAGGTTCCAACAATCAATCAATGGAAGAGGATAGCGAGTCCAAATAAACTCACTTCATACAGTCACTTAACCTATAAAAAGGAGGCAAGAATATACAATGGGGTAGACAGTTTCTTCACTGGTGTTGGGAAGGCTGGACAGCTACATGTAAAAGAATGAAACTAGATCGTTTTCTTACACCATACACAGAAATAAGCTCGAGATAGATTAAAGACCTAAATGTGAGACCTGAAACCATAAAACTAAAAGATAACATAGGCAGTAGTCTCTTGGACATTGGCCTTAGCAACATATTTATGGATACGTTTCCTCAGGCAAGGAAAACAAAAGCAGAAATAAACTATCGGGACTGCATCAAAATATAAAGCTTTTGCACAACAGAGGAAACCATCAACAAAATGAAAAAAGCAACCTACTGAATGGGAAAAGATATATGCAAATGATATATCCAATAAAGGTTTTAATACCCAAAATATAAAAAGAACTTATACAATCCAATACTAACAAATAAATTAGGAATATGGATAATAATGTCAAAACTCGAACTTATCTAGTAATTACATATTCTTTTCTTTCTTCCTGATTAAAAATGGGAAGAAGAGACGCCTGGGTGTCTCAGCGGTTGAATATCTGTCTTTGGCTCAGGTCGTGATCCTGGGGTCCTGGGATGGAGTCCCGCATCAGGCTCCCTGCAGGAAGTCTGCTTCTCCCTCTGCTTATGTCTCTGCCTCTCTGTGTGTCTCTCATGAATAAATACATAAAATAAAATAGGAATAAGACTTGAATAGACATTTTTCCAAAGATATTCAGATGGCCAACAGACACATGAAAAGATGCTCAAGATCTCCAATCATCAGCAAAATGAAAATCAAAACCACAACAAATATCACCTCATACCTGTTCGAATGGCTAGAATCAAAAAGACAAGAAATTAAAGTGTTGGTGAGGATGTAGAAAAAAGGAAATACAAATCCAAACCATAATAAATACCATCTCACAATCAGAAGAATGGCTACAATCAAAGAGACAAGAAACAAGTGTTGCTGAAGATATGGAAAAAAGGAACCCTCACACACTGTTGATGGGAATATTAACTGGTGTAGCCACTGTGCAAAATGTATGGAGGTTCTTCAAAATATTAAATATAGCAATACCATACAATCCAGTAATTCCACTACTAGGTATTTACCCAAAGAAAATGAAAACGCTGGGGATCCCTGGGTGGCTCAGCAGTTTAGCGCCTGCCTTCGGCCCAGGGTGTGATCCTGGAAACCCGGGATCAAGTCCCACATCATGCTCCCTGCATGGAGCCTGCTTCTCCCTCTGCCTGTGTCTCTGCCTCTCTCTCTTTCTCTCTCTCATGAATAAATTAAATCTTAAAAAAAAAAAAAAAGGAAATGCAAACACTAATTTAAAAGATATAGGCACTCCTGTGTTCACTGTGGCATTATTTATGACAGTCAATATATGGAATCAACCCAAGTGTCTGTGGAAAGGTGAACAGATAAAGAAGGTACGGTATACACACACACACACACACACACACACACACACACACACACACAAATGGAATATTACTCAGCTATAAAAAAGAATGAGATCTTGCCATTTGAATAACATGGATGGACCTAGAGGGTATTATGCTAAGTAAAATAAACTCAAAAGAGACAAATACCATATCATTTTACTTATATGTGGAATCTAAAAAACAAAACAAATAAACCAACAAACAAAAACCCCAAAACAGACTCATAAACACAGAGAACAAACTGGTAGTCGCCAGAGGGGAGAGAGTATAGGGGGATGGATGAAATAGGTGATGGGGATTACAAAGACAAAAACAAAACCAGGCTCCAGAACACATATAAGTAAATTCCAATTTTTAAAAAATGTGTATTGATTCACAAGATACTAAAAGGTTATAGATTAAAATGTAATACTTGATTGATTTTGTTATATACTTCTCTATCTTCTAAACTCCTTGAAATAAACATATATACTATCTATAATAAGTAAAAGGCACATTCAATATTATATAAACTATACATAACAGATTATTAGATATCGAAATAGGAAGTAGGATAATGATATTTAAAATGATTTTTGAATGCAGCTAAGCCAGAAAAAATGATACCAAGAAATAATATTTATCAGAAAGTCTTTCAAAGTTTATGTTCCTTTTTAAATCTCAAATCTAAAATACCTTAACTTTACAGAAGAGCAGAAAACACAAGAAAATATATGCCAATACTAACCATCTACTAAAGTTTACATTCTTTCTTCTGGTGAAGTTCTTTAGAAATGCTGTGAGCAATGTTACCAATACTGGGATGCAACTCAACTGTGAATTCAGTTTACATGCAAGAATCCCCTTATCTCTGAACCACAGGGAACTAATTCAAATGAGGTCTTTTCTCGCCTTCACAACGATTGCATTATAAAATAGTTCAGCATTGTTAGACGATGTTTGGACTTCGTGAGCGAAGATGTTATTGGATTACCTGGCCTTTTCTGTGCCTCCCATGCCTTGATGAATGTCAATGAATTCCATTAGTTGTTTTTGCAACATCACATCTTTGCCCTCGATTTGAGTAATGAATTTATGCTGTAAAAGATCAGACACTGTTGGACGCTTTTCATAATCTTTAGTCAAGCACCTGCACTGGCCAAAAAAAAAAAAAAAAAAGAAAGAAAAGAAAAAAGGAAGAAAGAAAGAACATGTAATTACTAGATAAGTTCGAGTTTTGACATTTTATTCATATTCCTAAAAACTACTATAACACAAGAAAGCAATGCTCCTCACAAATGCTCATCCTGAGCAGCATATCTCAAAAAATGTTACACTACAATATGATGAAATGCATGTTTGTGAAAGAGTACACATCTGTGAGCAATGCTACTGCAGAGTTACCAGTTTCTGACTCAACTCCACTCCCTATGGCCCCAGCAAGCATTTTGGCCTAGTGGTAATTAAATGAGGCCTCCCCTGCAAAGTCTCCTTTACAAGTCAGTAGCTAAAGAATGAGGCATTGAAGTCATTACAGTTTGAAAGCTTATCTAAAATTAAAACAAACTTTTCTGTTTCCCTCCTCTAATACTTTTAAAGGCTTCTCAATTGATCTATTTCTTTCTACGTGATAAAACTGCTAAGCTATCTGAGGAGGCTAATAATGTTCTGGGGATGTTGAAACTTCACATCAGGGGACATTTTTTGTCATTCTCTCTCTCTCTCTCTCTCTCTCTCTCTCTATATATATATATATATATATATATATATATCAGAGGGGAGATATATATATATATATCAGAGGTACTAAAGCATGCCACACCTATCAGTAGGTTCAATGAAATCATTGCATGAGAAAGGATAAAGCTAGTGAGAACACCTGAAACAGCAACATGGGAGGGACATTTGAACAAAGAGGACATTTAATTGGCCACAACAGAGGTCTTCAAATATTTGGAAGAGGGATTAGACTAGCTTTCTGTGGTTACAAGAGACAAAGAACCCAGGATCAATTCGTGGAATTAAGAGAGAAACAGATTTCAGGTCAGTATAAGGAAGAACTTTTCAACAGTGAGGCTTATCAGAGTTAGAATGGGTTGCACTGGGGATGATCACCTTTATTAGGGATGAGGATATCCTGATGGGATGGCCACTCAGCACCCATGTTCGAGAAGGATTTATACTCTGGGTATGGTTTGGGCTGTATCAATTTCTAGTATTGTTCCAACCCTGAGATTCAGAGGAGTTATGGTTGTGAGACAACTGGTCAGAGCTCAGCTGGCACTTGGGGACATAGAAAAAGAAAAAAAAAAAAAGAGAGGAAGAAGAAACCCATGGCTTGACTAGGGCATTGGCATTTCTAATCTATACTGTTGCTCTCCCTGGGGATGATAATTTGGCAATTTCTTTTCCTGGGCTTAACCAGTAACATATTTCCCAGGGATGGTAAAATATGTTAAGGAATAAGGATGACAGTATCTGAAAATAAGAATAAGTGCTCTTAGTGTCCATTTAGCTTAACAGAATGCATGCACTTCTGACATCTACAGTACTCATTCGATCGATTGATTATAGTCACATATGAAATTATTTGATCCAAGTAGAACTGTATCAAATAGCTGGTATGTACCAGGCACTCTGCTGGACACTGGCATTACAGTGACAAGTGAGGCATATTCAGTGCCCTGCAGTTATTCACTGTCTAGCTGGGAAGAGAGGCATCTAAACAGGCAGCTAAGCAAAAGTGCCAGGGTTACTAACGGAAGAGGAACAGAATCCAGTGATAGCACACAGGACAGGATACTAACCAGCTGCCTGGAGGAAATCAGGAAATGTTTCTCGGAGGTAAAATGGTGTGACACACGTCAAAGTCACCAAGTTCCACTGAGGATCTGTGTGGAGGGACCGCAGACGTGGGGGGAATTACGAATTGTGGGAAGACCTTCAAAGTTACCAGGGGTTCTCCCAAGACATGTGAAATCTGACTGCACTTTATCAAACACTCTGTAGTGCACACAGTAGATACTCAGTAATATAATGCTTATGCGAAATCCGGGGAGCAAAGTGGACTCTCAATCCTTGGGTTTTCACACCCCTTAACTCTAAACCTCTTGTCTTTACAGGAATAAGGGAATAAGTAGATATTCTTGGTAGAAAAACCAATGAGGGACACCTGGGTGACTCGGTGGTTGAGCGTTTGCCTTTGGCTCAGGTTATGATCCTGGAGTCCCAGGATCGAGTCCCACATCGGGCACCCTATATGGAGCCTGTTTCTTCCTCTGCCTATGTCTCTGCCTTTCTCTCTCTCTGTGTCTCTCATGAATAAATAAAATCTTATAAAAAACAACACCCAATGATTGTAGTACATGTATAACTAGTTCCTTCACTTTCTTTGCGCTTTCTACATTTTGAGTGGTATCTGACACTTGTGATTTTTTTTAAAGATTTTATTTATTTATTTGAGTTATTTGAGAGAGAGAGCAAGTGAGAGAAAGAGAGAGCACAAGGAAGTAAGGGGCAAAATGAGAGGAAGGAGCAGAGGAGCCGACTCCCCACTGAGCAGGAAGCCTGAGTGGGGTAGGATCCTCTGGGATCCTGACCTGGGCTGAAGGCAGATGTTTAACAGACAGAGCCATCTAGACACCCCTTATATATGTAAGCTTAATGTCCCCTGCCTCCTATTTACAACCTGGGGTCATCCTCCGCATTAGCATCATCATTGTCGTTGTCGTCATCATCATCATCATCATCATTTATGATGAAGACATAAAAAGATTTTGAAAACAAGTTCATGGAACAGATATTTAAAAACTGTTGACTCATATCCTCCAGCCGATTGTCCAGAGGCACTACACTTATGCTAAATATTTGTCAAATTAAAAATGTTCACTACAGGGCACTTTGGCTCAGGTCATGATCCCAGAGTTCTGGGATCAAGTCCCGCATCAGCTCCCTGCTCAGCAGGAAATCTGCTTCTCCCTCTACTCTTAATCCCTGCTTGTGTTCTCTCTCTTAGTCTCTCTCAAATAAATAAAATCTTTAAAAGAAAATGTTCACTGCATTTCAAATACATAAGGATTTTATCGATACAATTATCAGATTCACCAATTGCAATGAAAATTCCTTTGATGGGAACAAGTGATGCAGATAAATGAAGGGTTAAAAATACTGATTGAATAGATGGTAGGTGAGGAGGGGGACATGCAGAGGCCACAGCTTGCAAAAGGCAGGTAGACAGAAGGATGTGTTCATGGACAAGGAAGCAACCTCAGAAGAATAACTATCTTTAGGTGAATGAACATGACCCTAAAATCATTATTTGAGGAATAATGGATTCACTGAACATTCAGAGGACAGTACAAATGCTGGTTTTCAAGACAATAATGGAAACCCTCTGGGGCTGTTCAACAGATAAGAAATGAGGAGGAGATTCAGAAGCTTAGAGGAAAGGTTGTAAAAGGCACATTTCAAATTCTAGCAGGATGGTATCCCTTTGTTTTTAAAAAACACTCCGTTGTTACTCACTTGCTAATGAAGTCATTGAATTCTGCTGACCAGATCTCAGGCTGCCTTAGTTTGGGGGGTGGATTCCTAGAAAAATAAGCATCGAGGTTGGATTGTGCACATTGGTCAGTCAGTGCAAAATCAGAGCAGGACAGACTGGTGCATCACTGCAATCAGGTTCTGCTAGGCATTATCAAGCATGACCACAATTTTCCAATTCAAAGACAGATAATTAGTTATTAATAATTCTTCATATAAAATGACAGCTTCCTTGTTTCTCTGAAAGCACTTCATATACAACCCAATTTTTCTAACTGATCATTTTTTCTTTTAACAAATCTTTTTGCTTTTACCTGAGTGCCCTAGAGGCAAATATCAATACTTGGCAAAGCAAAAACAGCAAATACTGGGGAATTGTTTTCTGTTTGTTTGTTTTTTACTTTGAGTACTGGAGAAGCCTCATGAGGAATATCCAGAGTACACAGAGGTGACCTGAAAGGTGTGTCATTCCGAATACGAGGGAAACTGTAGCAGACAGGGGCATAGTAGAATGCCTTTTGGAGTTGTTCTGTTGTTGCTGGAAACAAAGTTACAAAAGTAAGGAACTGGAAAATATGATTAGCTATAAAGCTCTGAATGCCACTTAAAAGATTTTGTTACCAGTTCCCTTTATTTTTAGGCCAGAGAAGACTTTTTCTTTTTTGGTATGTTCATGAATACGAAGGCACATCACTTGGAAATGAGGTTGATCTAACTCTGTAATCAAGCAGCATTGATCAACCATGATAGCTGAATTTGCTGAAGTATGGCTTTACACTAATCCTTAACAGCTCTTTGTTTTCATTAGTGGAATGGAAACACTTTGTCTTCAGTTCTGCATTACTCCTTAAATAGCTTCTAATGAAATTAGTGTACAGTTTGTATAGGCTCATTAAAGAAAAGTGCAGCCACTCATCTACCCTGGATCACGCCTCTAGCTCATTGTACAATTCTTAGGACTATTTGAAGATTGCTGATTTGCACATTAAAAGAAGGAATTCTCTTTCCCAGTAGTCTTGTTTTTGTTTCTTGCCCTCCTAAAAATTTCCTTTCTTGGAGATTTACTGGCTTGCTTTGGGTATAACAAAGTTTTGATGATTTTAAAACATTCGGAACAGGGTATGTTTTCAGATCCCGTTTTTTTCTAATTATTTCTACAGTTAGTGTTCTAAGACCTTCATGTTAGAGACATACTGGTGGCAGAAGTAAGAAGAAGTAAGTTAAGAGTGATGAGGGAACAGAAAACTGCTGAGGACAAAGCACAAGCTGACACCCTGCAAACCTCCCGGCCTCCCAACTCTGGGGTGGATTATGTGTGACATTTCTCCTGGGACCTCCCAACTGCCTTCATGTCCATGCGTTACTAGAGGGAAAAATAACCTTGCCTTGACAATGGCAAGGCCTCCAATATCCTGTGAGTCCTCTTTGGCATATGAAAATCCTTTTGAAACCTCTTTTTCCTTACCTCCCCCAACTCCCAAGTATATAATCAGCCACCCCTCACAAGTCCAGGACAGCAGCTCTTTCTACCCACAGGCCCTATCCCCAGGCTTTAGTAAAACCACCATTTTGCACCAAACATCTCAAGAATTCTTTCTTGGTCATCGCTGCAGGCCTCACCCCACCAAACCTCACCTATATTACAGAAGCACCTGGCTCACAGGTACAATAAACAGCAGCGGTGTCCTCCTTCCTCCATCTGGTGTCATCACCAAGAATAACAGCGTCCAACTACTTATGGTGGCTTAAACCATAATTAAAATGGCTCAAGAAGTTATAGGGCTTCATCTTACAGATGGAATGACAGTGGGAGTTAGGAAATAGACTTTTTGTTGTTGTTGTTGTTTTCTTTAAATTTAATGAAATATCTTAGACTTGGTATATGGCAGGTTTTGTTTTTTTTGTAATCTTGTTCCCCCACTTACCAAATAAACAGCATATTTTACAAACAGCTAGGTCTGAGATTTATGTTGAAATTGTTATGTAAAGGATGGTAAGACACTATAATTCAGAACATACATATCAGACAGGAAGTTCAAAGATAAAATTAAAAATACATTCAAATTCTTTGGTCTTATACTAATTTAAATACATGCCAAATATTCCTAAAGAACCCATTTAGACATGAATATAACATATTGGCATTACTTCTTTAGGAGGAGAACTGTTCCCAGGGGGTTTATATATATGATTCCATGTGCTATAGGTACTAGGATGACACAATTTGTTTCATAAAACTATATAACATACCACCCTACCACTGCCCTGGACCCCTGTCATCATAGGCCTTGGGTATGCATTCCATTGGGATTATAGTACCAGGTACAATCCTTTAACACAGTCCTTAAAAGATAACACATATATAATAACAATAGGCAGTCTTTTCACATCAGTTTCCTGAAACATCTAGGAACTACCCCAAAAATACATAAAAATAGTCTTTAATTAGTAATAGGATAAAGAAGGGAAAGAGTGTTAATATACACACTGAAGGGGAGGAGTCTACATAGATAGGAAAGTGCTTTCATGGCTTCAAAGAGATTATTCTAAGTTTACTGTTTTATATTAATGTGTTCAAATATTAACATATTTAAAGTCATTACTATTTTATCAGCAAATTTTGTATATAATTTTATTAATAACATCATTTGAAACTTCCAAAGTCTTAGCAAGTCGTATAAAATTATTGGATTGATAGAGTGAAACAAAGCCAATCACTATTGCACCAACTGTGGCCTACAGCCTTCCTAACAAATTAGGGAATAGGGGCAGCCTGGGTGGCTCAGCGGTTTAGCGCCTGCCTTCAGCCCAGGGTGTGATCCTGGAGACCAGGGATCGAGTCCCACATCAGGCTCAGCATCAGCAGGGAGCCTGCTTCTCCCTCTGCCTGTGTCTTTCCTCTCTCTCTCTCTCTGTCATGAATAAGTAAATAAAATCTTTTAAAAAAAATTGGGGAATGGAAGAAGAGTGGGAGAACTACTGCCTTCTGAGATCAAATCCTTGCCAAAGGAAGACATGATGAGGATCAAGAGAAAGCTTTTACTTGGACCAGGGAAACGAAGCCACTGAATAAACACATTGTCTCAAAAGATGCAGAATGATATTCCAGGCCACTGTGCTCTCAACTTGCTGAAATTTATTGAATATTTCCCTAATGAGCACTCACTGGCTGGAGTAAGTAAGATGGGCTACAGATACTGTACCCCATGTTAGTCCTCTGACCTTGGTATTTTGAAAAGTGCTCTCATGGGATGCAGGTCGGCCAGTGGAGGATCTCCATCCCCTAGCTCGATGGCTGTGATCCCCAGGGACCATGTGTCACACCTGGCATCATAAGTGGTATCCAATTGCTGTTCACATGCAATCACCTAGTAGAAAATGAAGAAAAAAAAAGGTGAAGTTTATGAGTTTAGCAAGCATTGTAGCAAAAGCAAGCATAAAAGTCCTAAGTTTTATATCAAAAATTAATGTGACAAATATTCGATTTTAGTCATAATAGCCCCAAGTGAAAACAACGCAAATGTCCATCAACTGGCAGGGGATAAACAAAATACTGTGTATACATACAACAGAATTCTATTCAGCCATCAAAAAGAATGGGCTATTAATACATGTTACAACATGCATAAACACCTCTAAGAGAAAGAAGCCAGACACAAAGGCCACATATGGTATGATTCCATTTGCATGAAATGTCCAGAATAGGCAATTCTACGGACAAAAAACAAATTAGTGGTTATCCAGTATAGGAGAGCTTGGAAGGAGATGAGGAGTGACTGTTAAGGGGTTTCTTTTAGGGGCTAAGAAAATGCTCTCAGATTAGGCTGTGGTGATAGCTGTACAACCCTATAAACATACACCTAAAAATCATTAAATTGCACATGTCAAATGAGTTCATTCTATGATATGTGAATTTTATCTCAAAGAAGCTGTTAAAAATAAAAAAAGACATTCATATGAATGTCCTGTTGTGTATCTTTGTCTTCTTTAGTATAAAAATGTATTTTGCCTCACCAATTTTTTCATTATCTCATGGCTTCATACATGTGGTCTGGGAATATCTCACCAAAAGCTTGGGTGAATTTATGTCCCAATTTGCCTAAGACATCCTTGGTTTATGCTTTCCTAGAGTTATTATAAATACCATCCCCTTGGACACCTGGGTGGCTCAGTGATTGAGCATCTATCTGCCTTTGGCTCAGGTCGTTTGGTCCTGGGATAGAATCCTGCATTGGGCTTCCCACAGGGAGACTGCTTCTCCCTCTGCCTATGTCTCTGCCTCTCTCTCTGTATCTCTCATGAATAAATAAATAAAATCTTCCCAAAAAAATACCATCCCCATTTTCTCTGCAAAGTGTCATGGCTTGTAAATTATATGGTCACTATTGTCACTACTTTCCTTACCCTTTTTATCCTGACAGACTCCAGCTTGGGAAGGATGGCTTTATGTAACCAACTAATGCTACAAATGCTACGTTTGAACTAGAATTCAATTTAAAAATGTCAAATCAAGAATTTCACTTTTCAACTCATAATTAAATGATCTTGCCTCTGAGACCCTAAAAACACTAAAATAATTCTAAGCCATTAATTATGGAGAATATATTAAATTTTATTTACCTTGCTGCTTTCTAATTCTAAGAGATTTGTCTTTAATAACATAGAGCTGATATATATGCTATGCCTTCATGAGCTAGAGAGCTGGTTATTCAAAATACATACACCTCAACAATTGCAGATAAATGGAAATTTATTGAAATATTGCCAATCATGCATAAGTTGGAATATGTTTATTGCAGAAATGAGTATAATATGCACAAAATCTGGAACATAAACATATTGACATGACAGCTTGAAAAGACCACACTGAACCTATCTTTTTTATGTAACATCTATTGGCTTGTTAAGCAGAAAAGCACTTTCATATCCTGTTTGTGCTATAGGAGGCTTACTAACAATAAATAATGACTTACCAGTAAAATGACAGTCTGGTAATTGTATATTAAGGAGTGTCGATTTTAATTATTAACTCATTTAATACTCTAGTAATTAAATTTTAGATAGATCAAAATCTTTTATTTATAGAGTGGTTCTAAGGTCCATTAATCAAAATTGTTTTTTTACTAAAAGTAAACTTTTTTTTTTTTTTTTTTTTTTACTAAAAGTAAACTTAAACATATAACAATGGCTTTGTTACTGTAACATGGAAAATATAAAGCTAGACTATTAAATATTTAATATTAATCAAATAGTAGTTATTACATATTATAGTATTTATTATGTACATTGTTAATATACATAAATAAGCCACACTTTAATATTATCCCTATATTTTATTAATCTCTCATTTTTTAAATGTTTTCATAAGCTTTTAAAACACTAGTAATATATCAGAACAAACTGAAGAAGCTCTCGCTTTGAGGTTCTCTCATTCAATTTTATTTCTGTTTATATGACTGACTACACTTCCTATTTTTATTTCAAGATGTACACCCATTAAAATTTTTTGAATCCACTGGATTTTTTAAAAGGTTCTTAAGATAATGTATCCTTTCTCCATGTTTTATATTCCATTTATATTTTACTTTTTTGCAAGTAATAATTGAATTAGTATTAAAATAGAAACAGCACACAAGGGTTTAATGCTCAAACACATTTAATTCTAAGATTTTGCAATATTAATGTAGTATTTGAACCACTTCTCCTCCCTTCACTCCTTAGAAAATGGTAAATAAATAGCAGAACTTTTCCCAGAGGTTGAAGAAAGAGCTTTCAAAACATAAGTGTTCTTTACTGATAAACATAATTAAAAAGATTAAAGCATTAACAGTGGCTGTGGAGAGAAGATGGGACTCTAGAAAACTTTTTCCCTCAGCAATTTTGGCAGTTTATCCACAACTTCCCAAAGGTAATGGTTTGAAAAGAGTCTACTAAAGCTGAGCATTGTCCACAAGCAGACTGACTCAGTGGAGGAACCTGTTATACAGGTTAATAAGCAAAAATATGATCTTAAACAAAGGCTAGGGATTTTCATAATATTTCTGTTATCATGTAAAACCAGAATCTAAATATCAATAATATAGACATACTAAGCAGTTAAAAGTAAATTTAATAGAAAGTTAAGAATGCAAGCAATTTCTCTTTACTTCATCTGATTCATTTGTTCAATCCTTCATTTATTCACATCATCATTCACAGCTCATTTATTGAGCACCTTCCACGTTCTTTCTAACCCGTGCAAAAATCTCGCATAAAAACAACACAACTGACATTTTCTTCTGCTACATTCCAAAGCACATATGGAGATAGGATATGCATGAAAAGGAAGGTCGGAAAGGTTAAAATATTACACTTGTCCCTCCTCCCAAAACTATCTGACCTCAGGAGCCATCCAAAATGGTGTTCCTACAGATGTATTCCGACGGTACTGAGTGCTGGTGAGCTGTGCAGACACACCTGGAAGAAAGACAGAACACTTCAATTCCTGCATTAATTGCTCACAGAGATTCCACTTGTAGTAAATTTGCTTACGAACTAAGATTAAAATTCTGTTCCTTGAAAGCTGCCATAGGACTTGAACTTCACATTAAAATATCTAAGCCAGGATTTTGTCATAGCCAAAATATAGAATGGTCCTCTTTCTGTTTCTCGTATCCAAATATCTTCATCCTTAAAGACCCATTTCAAGTTTTATTCACCTATGCTGACAGTTAATCTGCTCCTGATCACACTGACCTCTATTTTTTGACTTTCTACATTTTTAACTGTCTTTGGAGACAGTTAAAACATACTTTGGCATGTAATTGTTATTTGTTTTCTTTTTAAGATTTTATTTATTTATTCATGAGACACAGAGAGAGAGGCAGAGACACAGGCAGAGGGAGAAGTTAGGCTCCCTGTGGGGAGTCTGATGTGGGACTTGATCCCTGGACCCAGGATCACAACCTGAGCCAAAGGTATACACTCAACGACTGAGCCATCCAGGTGCCCCTGTCATTGTTATTTGAATGATATGCTTCCTCCTCTACCTCCTCCTTTCTCTGCCCACTACCAAGTTCTGGTGAATTTGAGAATTTTTCTACAGTGGTATGTACATAGTAGGTTACTTGTGAATGTGAATAAAATGATTTTCCATTACATGATCACCTTCAGACAAATCACACCTGTCTACAAGTTTCAAATTAATGGTATCTATTTAATCCAACACTATGAATAGATTCAGTTCTTTTCCTTTAGAGAGATTGCAGGACAGACTACAATGAAGAGTTATAACCAAATATTTCAATCATGTCATCCCACTAATTACACCTGGTTAGATATAATTATAACTGATCCTTAAGAAAAATAGGAATAAAGTCTCTCCTCACATTTAACACTCCTGTTCTCCATGCAGGCAGGTCTGGTGGCCTCTGGCTGTCCAGTGCTCTTCTCCTAACCTGCTCTGAATTTGATGGGTTCCATGAAAACCACAGGCTTCTACTCTCTCATTTCCCTGTTTTGAAGACTTAGTTATTTATTTGAAAGAGAGAGAGAAAGAGAGAGCAAGCAGTGGGAGGGGAAGATGGAGAGAATCTCAAGTAGACTCCATGCTGAGTGCAGACCCAACACAGGGCTCAATCTCATGACCCTGGCTCTGGAGCAGCAACAGGCTAGGGACAGGGCCAGAGGGCGACCAGGCTGGAGTCGTAGGACTGTGAGAGAGGGGAGCCATCGTGGGCTCCAGACCAGGGCTTGAGAGAGGAGGAATGATAGATGCTGTGGGGCTCCTGCTTCCCACATTACAGAGACCTGCTTTAGGTCCTCCACTCCCCCAGAAAGTTCCTGCAGAATGGCAGCTTGGCTTTGGGGCTGGACCCTTCTCCTTTGTGTTTCTGGGAGGTGATGGGGCAGCAGGCCTCTCTAGGGCTCCTGGGGATGGTGGCCAGAGGTGACAGTGCTCATTTTACATTGGAGTGTAGAGGGGATCAGAGGACAGTCTAGACCCAGGGCCTGCCCCAAACCCAGAAGGATCTTAGAAGGCCCAGATCTTCAAACCCTCACCAGACGGAGAGCTGTGAGAACTGAGGGACAGGTTCCTCTCCTTAAGCTGAGACCAAAAGCAAAGATTCATCCGTCTAATCCACACTTTTGTGGCTAGGATCCCAGATGCAGTGCTCAATGCTATCAGAATAAAGGGGGTTCCCAGTTTGGATCACTACCTTCAAAAAAAAAAAATTTTTTTTTTTTCATTTAAAAACATCACTTCTTTATTTCAAAGGAAAAATAAAAGACCCTCCCAACCCTTTCCAAAAAAACCCAATAATAATAATAACAATAATAAAAAATCCTATTAGAAACCATAAGGAAGCACTGAGAGTTTGAGTATTACATTCTTCAAGTATGCTGTTCGGATTTTCTGTTTTTTAAGTTGGTGACTATACACATATTTAAAAAAACCTTAAAAGTGCGGCCAAGGGATTTTGCTTAAAATTAAGTATTTAAAGGGCTACTTCAAAATACTGTAGTAGGGCTTTGCAGTGATCCTTTGGGGCATGATGCTCTCACTTTTGTATCCTAGCAAAGGTTAAGTGACCAGGTTCAAAAATGATCATACTTCCAGGGTTAGCATGAGTGGCCAACTTGGGTGAGAAAGCCAGGGAGAGATCCATGTGTTCTTCCACGGACAAGGACAATCCACCCTGAATCCAAAAATTCAGACATGGAATATGGTAGGATTTCACAGTAAAGTTAGTCTGGGAGGGGGAGAGGTGGTGAGCCCAGACGAGGCAGGGTGTTAGGTTTAACTGGTTTCCCTAATCAGGTTTTTGCATCTTTTTAGTGGGTTTTAGTGCAGTCCTTCAAGCCACAATTTAGAATGCCCTTCAGTGTGCTCCAGATTGTTGGTTCATATTAAAGGACTGTTTAAGATTTGCATCCCAAGGAAAATCATGCTACATAAAAAGGATCCAAGATTTTTGCCCAAAAAACTTCTTGGATAAAATCTAAGATCATGACCTGAGCTGAGACTGAGAGTCAGACACTTAATTGACTGAGCCACCCAGGTGCCCCCTGATTTCCCTGTTTTGAAAAGTACCTGCTAGGTGTCAAATTTATTTTAGGCTCTGGCTATTTATCTTATAAGCCAAGTAGGACAAAGACACTAATTAAGATTTAAATTAGAATACATTTGATTCTTCCAAGTTGCCATTTGACATTTATCCTAACACTTAAAGGCCATATCCAGCCAAAAGGGTATTTTGGTGGTGGAAATATGCTTAAATATTGGAGGAATATACTTGGGCAGAGGGATAGGCAGTACATTTCAGTTCCACATTAACTGCATCTCACAATTAACTAATCTATTCCAATGATGCATAAATCCTGTCCTAAACAGAATCTTCATCTAAGGCCTTCAAATTGGGTCTTCAAAAAAGTTATTTGACAAAAAAATATCCTCACTAAATAATTTTTCAAATTCGAAGGAGATTATCTAATCTGTGCTTGAAGATTCTCCCTTGAACATTTTCTAACTATCTGAAGAAAGAGAATTATCACTCAATGGCATATTTCTCCAGAATAATACACCCTCTACCTCCACTGCTACTGCAGGGATTTTAACCTTCAGAAAAATTAAATTATTTATTTATTTATTTTATTTATTATTTTTAAAGATTTTCTTTATTTATTTGACAGAGAGAGAGAGAGAGAGAGAGAGAGAGAGAGAACACAAGCAGGAGTTGCTGCAGACAGGGAAGAGGGAGAAGCAGGCTCACTATTGAGCAAGGAGCCCGATGCAGGGCTCAATTCCAGTACCCTGGGATCATGACCTGAGCTGAAGGCTGATGCCTTAACCAACCAACCCACTGAGGCACCCCAGAAAAATTAAATTCAAATCTAAACATTTCATATTGTCTTTTTCTATGAATTAAAAGTAGAAGTGATAAAGCTTGGATTTTGTGATAGTATCAGACTATTGTAATTTATTTACATAGGTGGGAAAAGCAAATGGATCTTTAAAATTTTTAAGATTTTATTTATTTATTTGAGGGACAGAGAGTATGAGTGTGGGGAGGGGCAGAGGGAGCGGGACAAGCAGACTCCCTACTAAGTGTGGAGCCTGACATTGAACCAGGGACTCTGAGATCACAACGTGAGCCAAAGTCAGACACTTAACCAACTGAGCCACCCAGGTGCCCCACAAATGGATTTTAAAATCAATTAATTTGGTGCACATAGGTGTCTTAGTCAGTTAAGCATCTGTCGTTGGCTTGGGTCATGAACTCAGGATCTTGAGACTGAGCCCTGCATTGGCTCCCTGCTCAGTGGGGAGTCTGCTTCTCCTTCTCCCTCTACCCCTCTCCCTGCTTGTGCTCTCTCTCATTCTCTTTCTCTCTGGAATAAATAAACATATTTTTTTAAAAGGATAAAGTCAATTCAATTTAAAATTGATTCTAAATTTACTAAGATTTATTTTAAGGGCTTCTATTTACTTATTTAAATTTACATTACACTTGATCCTTACCAAACATTTTTGTTTCAATTTCATAAAGATAGTTTAAGAATTCAAATGTCAAATAATAATAATAATAATAATAATAATAATAATAATAATAATTCAAATGTCATTTAACTGAAATGTAAAGGGAAAGGAAAAAACCCGACCAAGTAATAAAAAAAAAAATCAAAACTTTTGTTCCAGGCATGGAAATAACCTTTTAGAGTAATCATGTGATATTTTTATTCTCTTTTTGAATATGAAGAAAAGATTATGTCACTAAAGTTGGCATTTCTTAGCAAGTAGTCATGTCCCAGTGTCTGAATTTATAAACATGGATGGTTGGAAAGGACCTTCTTGCCACCCTCCACAGGAAATAAATATACATGGAAGGATACTGGAAAAAACGTTTTTTAGGATGTGATATGTGACCAAAGGTAGTCCATTCAGATTCCTTTTCTTGGAAATGTGAATCTTGAGTGGAGTACATACTTGGAGAGGAGTTAACTAGAGCTAAGTCATCTGATGGCAGGGCCCTAAGGATGAATCCAGGTGATGCTGCTCCTGAGGACCAGGGCTCCCATAGCTCTATTCTTAGGAGGTCAGATGGCCCAACTTCTTTCTCCCTTGACTCTAAGCCTATAAGTATTGTTTTCAGTATCCTTGTCTGAGTTGGTCAAAGTTAGTTTCTGTTGCTCACAACCAAGGAACTCTAACTAATACAAGACCCAAATGATTTTACATATAAAGGAGCAAATTAATAAGGGTAATAGTCAATAATGAGTTTACAAAGCCTAAGAGTCATTAGATTTTATATTAATATCAGATTATATTACATTTATATATTACTATGAGATTAAGAATTTTCTAAGAAAAAAAAAAGAATTTTCTAAGAAAATGTTTGGCCTCCAAACTCTTTAATCACACATCACGGGTTGCCTGGGTGGTTCAGTGGTTGAGCGTCATCTGCCTTTGGCTCAAGAGCCTTCCTCTCCCTCTGCCTATGTCTGCCTCTCTCTCTATGTCTCTCATGAATAAATAAATAAAATCTTAAAAAAAAATCACACATCCCAAAGAAACTTTTGAGCAAGCATACTCAATATAGCTATAGATATCCTCTATATATTTACTACTATATTAATATATGCATTCTGAAGCATATGAAGATAATTTTAAAGGATGAGATTAAATAATAACTATATCATGAATATGTCATAATTAGATACGAATTTTTTTCTGCACCCCAATGATGATTTGCAATCACTTTGGTATTGACACCCCCTTCAAAGACCACTGGTCAGAATGCAGGAGTAATAAATTACAGTGCTCATGGGGTCTCACATATCATTTAGCGGCCTTTGGGATCTTGCAGAAAGAATGTTTCCACTGGCACCTGGTTGTATAATGTAAAAAGACACTGTAAAACTATAAACAGTACAGAAACAAGAAAAATGTAGCCCAGAATGTGAAGAAGGAAAAACAAAAACTCCCAAATAAGTGACAAAGGAACAATGCCACTAGGTAGAATAAGAAACCCTTGAGTTGGGGCACCTGGGTGGTTCAGTCGGTTAAGCGTCTGCCTTCTGTTCAGGTCTTGATCCCAGGGTCCTGAGATTGAGCCCGCATTTGGCTCCCTGCTCAGAGGAGTCTGCTTCTCCCTCCGCCCCTCCCCTCCACTTATGCTCTCTCTCTCTCTCTCAAATAAAAAAAAAAAATCTTAAGAAATAAAGAAACGCCTAAATCTGATAATTTTGGATGATTTTCACATTAACAACAAGACACATACAGGATGCCTGGGTGGCTCAGTGGTAAAGCATCTGCCTTCAGCTCAGGTTGTGATCCCAGGGTCCTGGGATTGAGTCCCTAATCCGGCTCCCCGGTGGGGAGCCTGCTTCTCCCTCTGCCTATGTCCTTGCCTCTCTCTGTGTCTCTTGTGAATAAATAAATAAAATCTTTAAAAAACAGAAGCAAAAAAGCAAGATACATACCCAACTATGAAAGAGTGACCAAATTTCGTGTGTGTTGAATGTTTCTGCAATTGTTAAACCTCAACATTATTTTACCAACACAAACAAATAGCTTTGGAGCTAAGAAGGCAACTTAATGGTCATAAAGTCTAACATGTTCATTTTCAGGTTAGTAAACTTCAGCTACAGAGAAAAGTAAGTTTCCTGAGGACAAATGGCATTTTTTTTTTTTTTTTGGTATGAATTCTCACAAGAAAAGTAGCTAAGAAGGTAGAAAAATGCCAAATTCTATTTTAAAAGATTGCCATAAATTACTTTAAAAGGCAATAGGAGTCCAAATGATGAGTTCAGGAGCCCTAGGAAGTAAAGGGGATTAAGAAAAGCATCTTGTCTAGAGAGGAAATAATGGAATAAGTTGCCAAAGTAAACAGTTATGTAAGTGTCTCAAGGGAGAAGATGCTAAAAGGTGGAAAATTTCAGGCAGAAAGTTGGGATAGTGCGAGGCTATTGGAAGGAATAGGAGGCCAGAGAGAGATCAGGGCTGAGCAGAAGACAGGCTAGAAGAGAGGATGATGATCCATTTTTCATGCTATTTGTAGCCCTTCCAACAAGCCTCCCTGGGCTGTTTGATGGTTGTACAGCCACTTTCTTCCCTATTGCATACATCCTGTTTCTAGGGAGAAATACATGCCAAGAGGTCTCAAAGAGCCTTAGGGAGTCAGAAGAAACATTAAATATGTGGTTTCCCATACGGTTTCAACAGACCAGACAACTTCAGGCAACTTGATTTGTGATAAAAAATACAGCAAAACCTTGACATCTAAAGAGGGCAACGGGAATAGCATGGGATTCTGTTGCTGTTGCTAAAAATAAAATACTGCAGGAATGAGAATTGGAATTATAAAAATACATATTTTTTCAATAAGAAGAGGCCATATGTTTTATTACACCATCTAATATCCTCATTTTGTTGATGAAGTCAGGAGGGTCTGATGATTAATCTGGACATGGTACCCAGGTATTTGGTGAAAATTATTCTGGATGTTTCCATGAAGGTGTGTTTTGGATGAAATTAACTGTGAGTGAAGCAGATTATCCTCCATACTGTGGATAAGCTTCATTCAGTAAGTGAAGAGCCTTAACAGAACAAAGACTGACCTCCACAGGGTAAAAAGGATTTCTGCCAGCAGACTGCCTTTGGACTCAAACTAACTTCCCCAGTCTTCAGGCTGCCAGCTTAACATCACATTTTGGAGTCACCAAGCCTCCACAGTCCCATGAACCTTTCCTTAAAACAAGTCAATTCCCTTCCCACCCCGTACTCCCATCCACTATAGCCTGTTGATTCTGTTTCTCTGGAGAACCCTGGCTGATACAGATTTTGGTACTAAGAGTGGTTCTAGGGGAACAGAATCATAAAGATGAGTTTTCTAAATTGGTTCTGGGGTTTCTGGAATTCACTTTCTAATCTGGTTAGATTAGAGACATTAATGGCTCTATTTCCAGTAGTAAAGAACACTTATAGTCCATGGCATGATGTGGCAACAGGTACACAAAATATCAGCATTGGATACTTCTAATCAAATACTTATGGTTCATGGTGGTATTTCTGAACATTTTGTCAAACTAATGAATATAATAA